>NC_052329.1:7257767-7272767 GCF_016432855.1 Salvelinus namaycush | reverse complement strand
CCTGGAGTCCACACAAAAACATGACATAATACGAGAACAGCTCAAGACAGAACTACAACAATAAAAAAAGGCATAAATAGCCGACATATCAATACATACACACACAATATCTAGGCAAAATAGGCGAGAGGCGTTGTACCGTGAGGTGTTTTATCTGTTTTTTGAAAACAGGTTTGCTGTTCATTTGAGCAATATGAGATGGAAACGAGATCCATGCAAGAGTGGTTCTATACAATACTGTACGCTTTCTTGAATTTGTTCTGGATTTGGGGACTGTGAAAAGACTCCTGGTGGCATGTCTGGTGGGATAAGTGTGTGTGTCAGAGCTGTGTGTAAATTGACCTTGCAAACAATTTGGAATTTTCAATGTTTTCATGTTTCTTATAAAATGAAGAAGTAATGTAGTCAACTATTAGTCAAGAGAGCCTGGCATGCATAGTATTTATATCAGCCCTCTGATTACAGTGAAGAGCAAGACGTGCTGCTCTGTTCTGGGCCAGCTGCAACTTAACTAGGTCTTTCCTTTACAACCATTGAATCTATATGTTTTGACCATGACAGTTTACAATCTAAGGTAACACCAAGTTATCACGTTTTTGGGAAGACCCAGATGCAGACAGTGTCGAAGTAACACATGTTTATTACTAGAACGGGGCAGTCAAAACGACATGTCAAGGGTAGGCAGAGGTCAGTAATCCAGTGTGGTGTGCAAGGTACAGAACGACAGGCAGGCTCACTGCAGGCAGATTGGTCAAAACCGGGAAAACTAGAAAACAGGAACTAGAAACAGACAGGAGCATGGGTAAAAACGCTGGTACTGTAGGATATAAATACACTGGGGATAATGGGGAATATGGATGATACCTGAAGGGGAGTGGAGTCCGTCTCATGCTACCACTAGAGTGAGAGCACCGCCAGCATTCAAAAGTGACCAAAACATCAGCCAGGAAGCATAGGAACTGAGAAGTGGTCTGTGGTCACCACCTGCAGAACCATTCCTTTATTGGGGGTGTCTTGCTAATTGCCTTTAATTTCCACCTTTTGTCTATTCCATTTGCACAACAGCATGTGAAATTTATTGTCAATCAGTGTTGCTTCCTAAGTGGACAGTTTGATTTCACAGAAGTGTGATTGACTTGGAGTTACATTGTGTTGTTTAAGTGTTCCCTTTATTTTTTTGAGCAGTGTATATATATATTTTTTTTTTGGTGGAGTTACGTCATTTCTCAATTTGTCAGCCTGGCAGCCATACTTATTTTCCAGTCCTTTTGCTGCAACTCTTTCAAACATACAGCATTTCAATTCCTTAACAGTTCTAACAGTCAGTTTCTTAAAATGGTAATGTTTATCAAAAATTGGAAGAAACAATTTCATAAATTCATAAATTTCAGCATCTGGAAATAAATATTGTTAACATCATCTGTTTAGTTCTTATGTGATGGAATTTCTATAGTTGTGTGTGTATGTTAGGAACGGAGCTTAGCATGTGTTCATCCCTCCCTCCCTCCCTCCCTCCCTCCCTCCCTCCCTCCCTCCCTCCCTCCCTCCCTCCCTCCCTCCCTCCCTCCCTCCCTCCCTCCCTCTTCCTCCATTTTGTTGTTAGATAAAGTGTGTAATCCCTCTCTTTTTGTCATCTCTATTCCTCGTTCCGCTGGCCACGTTTAGTAATGAAACGTCAGCGTTACTGAAAGGCTTTAGCATCGGCATCAGGTTCAGCATGAGGCCTGAAACACGTGCCTGTCCCTCTCCTCTCCTCTCCTCTCCTCAACTAGATACATACACTGTATGTGTGTGTGTGCAGACACGCACCTGTCCCTCTCCTCACCACAACTAGATATCTGTGTGTCTGTAGTGCACTGTGTGTGTGTGTGTATGGATGCTTCTATGTTTTTAGGTTCTTCCAGAAAGTGTGTCCACATAAGTAATACGTGTGTGTGTGTGTGTGTGTGTGTGTGTGTGTGTGTGTGTGTGTGTGTGTGTGTGTGTGTGTGTGTGTGTGTGTGTGTGTGTGTGTGTGTATGTCTGTGAAAAGAGGCTGTAATCTGTGCTCTAGGCTCTGGGCTGAGTGCTGTCGCTCACACAGAGACGTGTAATAACAGGATTAACACACACACACACACACACACACACACACACACACACACACACACACACACACACACACACACACACACACACACACACACACACACACACACACACACACACACACACACTTTAACATATGTGTATATCACACAAAGGTATGTATGTGAACATGAAGGAGCTCAGAGATGTATATGTGAATGTTGTGTAACCGGGACCCATATCATGTTTCATTCATGGCCAGACGGCTGTGCTCTGCACCGAGGCAGGCCAGGATATCCTCCTCAACCCATTGGTTCCCCTTTGATCTGTCATTCACTCCGATTGGTGCCTTTGATGTTGCACTCTCTCCGATTGGTTAGCTTTGATGTTCCGCCCTCTCTGATCATTCACTTTGATGTTGCAGGCTCGGCGCCAGCAAGGGTCATTCAGACGAGGAGGAGGAGATTCTGAGAGACCAGCAGAGTGTCCTGTCACTTCCCTAACCCATCACACACTCAACATGGTAACACAAACACACACTCTCAACATGGTAACACACACACATACTCTCAACATGGTAACACACACACATACTCTCAACATGGTAACACACACACATACTCTCAACATGGTAACACACACACACACACACACACACACACACACACACACACACACACACACACACACACACACACACACACACACACACACACACACACACACACACACACACACACACACACACACACACACACACACACACACACACACACTCTCAACATGGTACACACACACACACACACACACACTCAACATGGTAACACACACACACACACACTCTCAACATGGTAACACACACACACACTCTCAACATGGTAACACACACACACACACACACACACTCTCAACATGGTAACACACACACGCTCAGGACACACACACACGCTCAACATGGTAAGACACACACACACACACACACACACACACACACATACTCTCAACATGGTAACACACACACATACTCTCAACATGGTAACACACACACACACACACACACACACACACACACACACACACACACACACACACACACACACTCTCAACATGGTAACACACACACACACACACACACACACACACACACACACACACACACACACTCTCAACATGGTAACACACACACTCAGGACACACACACACGCTCAACATGGTAACACACACACACACTTAGGACACACACACTCTCTCAACATGGTAACACACTCACACTCAGGACACACACACCCTCAACATGGTAACACACACACACACACACACACACACACACACACACACACACACACACACACACACACACACACACACACACACACACACACACACACTCTCAACATGGTAACACACACTCAGGACACACACACACTCTCAACATGGTAACACACTCACTGTCAGGACACACACACACTCTCAACATGGTAACACACACTCTCAACATGGTAACACA
The DNA here is from genome assembly GCF_016432855.1 of Salvelinus namaycush. Taxonomy (NCBI): domain Eukaryota; kingdom Metazoa; phylum Chordata; class Actinopteri; order Salmoniformes; family Salmonidae; genus Salvelinus; species Salvelinus namaycush. Next base: position 7,269,193 of record NC_052329.1, on the reverse strand, counting down.
CTCACTCTCAGGACACACCCACTCTCTCAACATGGTAACACACCCACACACACACTCAGGACACACACACTCTCTCAACATGGTAACACACTCACACTCAGGACACACACACCCTCAACATGGTAACACACACACACACACACACACTCTCAACATGGTAACACACACTCAGGACACACACACACTCTCAACATGGTAACACACTCACTGTCAGGACACACACACACTCTCAACATGGTAACACACACTCAGGACACACACACACTCTCAACATGGTAACACACTCACTGTCAGGACACACACACACTCTCAACATGGTAACACACACTCTCAACATGGTAACACACACTCAGGACACACACACACTCTCAACATGGTAACACACTCACTCTCAGGACACACACACACTCTCAACATGGTAACACACATTCTCAACATGGTAAAACACACACACACGCTCAGGACACACACACGGAATAAACATGGTAACACACCCACACACACACTCAGGACACACACACTCTCTCAACGTGGTAACACACCCACACACACACACTCAGGACACACACACTCTCTCAACATGGTAACACACACACACACTCAGGACACACACACTTCTCACATCACACTCCAAAAGACCTTCCAGAGTAAAACATCTCGGGCCGGCATGCCATCCTTATAGGACCTGGGTCCTGAGTACAGCCTGGTCTGCACACTGTACAGGATGGGTTGAACCCTCACCATGCAGGTCTATAGTTCCTCTGGTTGGGTTGGACCCTCACCATGCAGGTCTATAGTTCCTCTGGATGGGTTGGACCCTCACCATGCAGGTCTATAGTTCCTCTGGATGGGTTGGACCCTCACCATGCAGGTCTGTACTTCCTCTGGATGGGTTGGACCCTCACCATGCAGGTCTATAGTTCCTCTGGATGGGTTGGACCCTCACCATGCAGGTCTATAGTTCCTCTGGTTGGGTTGGACCCTCACCATGCAGGTCTATAGTTCCTCTGGTTGGGTTGGACCCTCACCATGCTGGTCTATAGTTCCTCTGGTTGGGTTGGACCCTCACCATGCAGGTCTATAGTTCCTCTGGATGGGTTGGACCCTCACCATGCTGGTCTATAGTTCCTCTGGTTGGGTTGGACCCTCACCATGCTGGTCTATAGTTCCTCTGGTTGGGTTGGACCCTCACCATGCAGGTCTATAGTTCCTCTGGTTGGGTTGGACCCTCACCATGCTGGTCTATAGTTCCTCTGGTTGGGTTGGACCCTCATCATGCATGTCTATAGTTGCTCTGGTACAGGAGATGTTGAGTGCTGTTATACTATAGGTCATTGTAATATTATTTTGTTTAGAGTTGTATGTAATTAAAATGCTGCATGTTATAACGTAGTTAATCTACGATGCTAATTTGATGTTTAATCATTTCGTTCAGTAAGGTTGAATATGGTGATGAGCATTGCTGTGGTATTGTAATAGAAAGTAGAATCAAGAAGAGTGTAACGACTCCCACCGAAGGTGGCTCCCCTTCCTGTTCGGGTGGCGCTCGGCGGTTGTCCTCACCGGCCTACTAGCTGCTACTGACTTTTCCTCCCCCTCCCTTTTTGTTGATTATTGACACCTGTTTGTGGTTAGGGTGATTTGTGGGGCTTTATTACCCAGCAGCCCGGCCTGTTGGGTGTGCGGGATTGTTGTGTGTACAGTCTGTACATTCTTGTGTGTCAGGGTACGTGTTCATTGGTTTGTGTTATTTCGTGTTTCTCACTTTGTTTGTGGTGAAGCATTTGTTTTAGAGTAGCGTCGTGTTTTCACCCGTGTGGGGTATTACATTTGGAACGCTACTCTGAACTCTCTGTCTCCTGCGTGTGACTCCTTTCATCCACGACACCCCGGGCATTACAAAGAGATACATTATCAGATGCATGTTTACATCTCTGACTGTCCTATGCCCACGTTTACCTCTCACACTAACCACATGACAGCAGTGGTTAATCTACTACAAAACATGAAACAGTCAAAGTTTCGTTGCCCCACACAAACCTGTTCTCCCAGCCAGCCAGCCCCCGTTCCCCTAGGCAGCCAGCCAGCCCCTGTTCCCCCAGCCAGCCAGCCCCCGTTCCCCTAGGCAGCCAGCCAGCCCCTGTTCCTCCTGCCAGCCAGCCAGCCCCTGTTCCCTCAGCCAGCCAGCCAGCCAGCAAGGCCAAACACAGCAGAGCATGTTCACCATATCAAAGCCCAGCCAGATGGATAGTAATTGGGATCAGGGGGCCATCAGGCAGGTGAAGAACAGGGTGAAGAGAGGAGAGAGGGAAGGATGTAAAGGAATGGGGGAGAGTTTAGAGGAAGGAGAAGAGTAAGGGTCCATCTACCTATCTCTCTCTCTACATCCCTCTTTCTCTCCCTCCTTTCTCTCCCCCTACCCGTTTCCCTTCCTCTCTCTTTCTCCCTCCCTTCTCTCTCTCCCTTCCTCACCCCCTTCCCCACCTCTTTCTCCAGAGCACGTCTCACGGCAACCGTGAGACCCACTCCCTCGGGAGCGGAGAGGGTGAGTGTCCTCATCTCCTGCCTAACGGGTCGTGCTCTGGAGTGGGCTAACGCTGTCTGGAATGGCCCAGATTCAGCGAAGGAGCACTACCCCGAATTTTCCCGCCGCTTTCGTGCGGTGTTCGACCATCCACCTGAGGGCCGAGCGGCGGGAGAGCGACTGGTTCATCTCAGGCAGGAGAAGAGGAGCGCCCAGGATTATGCGTTGGAGTTTCGGACCTTGGCCGCGGGGTCTGGGTGGAACGACAGGGCCCTTATCGATCACTACAGATGTAGTCTCCGGGAGGATGTCCGCAGGGGGCTAGCGTGCCGGGACGAAGCTCTCTCCCTGGATGAGCTTATTGATATGTCCATCCGACTGGACAATCTGCTGGCTTCCCGCGGCCGTTCGGAGAGGGTCCTGTGCGTTCCACCACCCAGCACCCCTGCACCCATTCCCATGGAGTTGGGAGGAGCCGTACTGAGGGGTACCGGAGGAGGAGGCTCCCCCTGCACCAGCTGTGGTCGGAGAGGACGCACGGCCGATCGGTGCTGGGGGGGTCCATCTGGGGGTTGAGATGGCAGGCGGAACATTTCTCGGTTACCTCAGGTGAGTAAGCACCAGACTCACCCAGAACCCCCTGTTTGTCATATGTTTGTCTTAATTTTTTTTCTTAATTTTTTCCCCTCTTCCCAGCATAAGGCACTAGTCGATTCAGGTGCAGCTGGGAACTTTATGGATCGCGGACTCGCCATCAAGCTAGGCGTTCCGCTTGTGCCAATAGATTCTCCTTTTCCCGTGCACTCCCTAGATAGCCGGCCATTAGGGTCAGGTTTGGTCCGGGAGGCCACGGTTCCACTGGACATGGTGACGCAGGGAGATCATAAGGAACGTATAAGTTTTTACATTATCGATTCGCCTGCGTTTCCAGTGGTACTGGGGATTCCCTGGCTGGCTAGTCACAATCCTACTATTTCGTGGAAACAGGGGGTTCTCCAGGGGTGGTCAGAGGAGTGTTCTGGAAGGTGTCTGGGAGTTTCCATCGGTGCCACGTCGGTGGAGAGTCCAGACCAGGTGTCCACGGTTCGCATTCCCCCCGAGTATGCCGATTTGGCAATCGCTTTTAGTAAAAAGAAAGCGACTAAATTACCACCTTATCGACCGGGTAGGGATTGTGCGATAGATCTCCAGGTAAACGCTGCGCTTCCCAAGAGTCACGTGTACCCTTTGTCCCAAGAGGAAACGGTGGCTATGGAGACATATGTCACTGAGTCTCTGGGACACGGGTACATTCGGTCCTCCATCTCACCCGTCTCCTCAAGTTTCTTTTTTGTGAAGAAAAAGGAGGGAGGTTTGCGTCCGTGTATTGATTATAGAGGTCTAAATGCCGTCACAGTGGGGTTTAGTTACCCACTACCTCTAATTGCTACGGCAATGGAATCATTTCACGGAGCGCAGTTCTTCACAAAACTGGATCTCAGGAGCGCGTACAGTCTGGTGCGTATTCGGAAGGGAGACGAGTGGAAAACCGCATTTAGTACCACATCGGGCCATTATGAGTACTGCGTCATGCCATATGGGTTAACCTTTAGCGAGTCACCAACCCGGATCCGGGATCACCCCCCACTCCCCCCCCACTGAGTAGCATAGCTAGCATAGCGTCACAAGTAAATTGTAGCATCTAAATATCATTAAATCACAAGTCCAAGACACCAGATGAAAGATACAGATCTTGTGAATAAAGCCACCATTTCAGATTTTTAAAATGTTTTACAGGGAAGACACAATATGTAAATCTATTAGCTAACCACGTTAGCAAAAGACACAATTTTTTTACTCCAACAGTTTTTTCCTGCGTCAGTAGCTATCACTAATTCGACTAAATAAAAATATATATAGCCACTAACCAAGAAACAACTTCATAAGATGACAGTCTGATAACATATTTATGGTATAGCATAGTTTTTTTTTGAAAAATGTGCATTTTTCAGGTATAAATCACAGTTCTACATTGCAGCTGCAATCTGAAATAGTGCCGACGCAGCCAGAACAATTACAGAGACCAACGTCATATAACTAATTACTTATCTTAAAACATTTCAGAAAAATACACAGCGTACAGATATTGAAAGCCCAACATCTGGTGAATCCAAACAATATTTCAGATTTATTAAATGTTTTATAGCGAAAACAAAATGTAGCGCTAAATTAGCATAGCCACGCCAGCCAGAACCAGCTGGGCGCCCACGACCAGTTCACATGCACGACAGATATATGAAATAACATCGTAAATTGGGTCTTACTATTGCTGATCTTTCATCAGAATGTTGATCAAGGTGTCCTTAGTCCTGATGAGTCGTTCAATCCATTCATAATGGCAACTTTCCCTCTTCATTTAGCATAGGTACTGGTCGACTGGCACGGATCTGTCCAAAGTAAAAAAAGTCACAGAACGGAACACGGCAAAACTCCCGAAAAAATTCAAATAATCTGATTAAACTATATTGAAAAAACATACATTACGATGATATGGTCACATGTATCAAACAAACTTCGAGACGGAGATAGTTTTCATCCGTAACGGCAGCAAAACAGTAGACAATCGCACCTCCAAATAGTGCGATTCAGAGAACCGGAAGTTGTCGGTCACGCCAAAGAAATAGGTCTTATTTCACGTCAGTACAAGATAAACAAAACATTTCTCCTCTGCCGTCCTCTTGACACCCAGAGGAAGACGAATGAAGTGTGTTTCGGGTCATAGGTGGCGTGACCATATATAGGCAGAGCGTTGAAGCGAGCATACACATCTTGCATTCTTCTTCTTGGTCAGGGAAAGTGCTGTCAAATGACTTCTGTTTCACTCAGAGACAAAATTGAAACGGTTTTAGAAACTATAGATTGTTTTCTATCCAATGGTATTAATTATATGCATATAGTAAGAGCAATAATTGAATAAGAGGCAGTTTAATCTGTAGAGCAAATTATGCTAATGCAAAAACAGCACCCCCTGTATTCTCAAGAAGTTTTAAAGAATGCTCCCGCCGTTTTCCAATCCTTTGTAGACAATATTCTCAGGGACCTGCACGGGCAGGGAGTGGTTGTTTATATCGATGACATTCTGATCTACTCAGCCACTCACGCCGCGCATGTGTCTCTAGTACGCAAAGTGCTTGGTAGACTGCTGGAGCATGACCTATATGTCAAGGCTGAGAAGTGTGTGTTCTCCAAACGAGCCGTCTCCTTTCTGGGTTATCGCATTTCCACCTCGGGGGTGGTGATGGAGGATGAACGCATTAAGGCCGTGCGTAATTGGCCGACTCCGACCACGGTAAAAGAGGTGCAGCGGTTTTTGGGTTTTGCCAACTACTACCGGAGCTTTATCCGGGGTTTTGGCCAGGTAGCAGCTCCCATTACCTCACTGCTGAAGGGGGGTCCGGTGCGTTTGCAGTGGTCAGCAAAAGCGGACGGAGCTTTCAACAGGTTGAAGGCGCTGTTCACGGATGCGCCCGTGTTGGCGCATCCGGATCCCTCTCTAGCATTCATAGTGGAGGTGGACGCGTCCGAGGCTGGGGTAGGTGCCGTGCTATCACAGCGCTCGGGTACGCCACCAAAACTCCACCCCTGCGCTTTCTTCTCTAAGAAGCTCAGCCCAGCGGAGCGTAACTATGATGTGGGGGACCGGGAGTTGTTAGCGGTGGTCAGTGCTCTGAAGGTGTGGAGACACTGGCTTGAGGGGGCTAAGCACCCTTTTCTCATCTGGACCGACCACCAGAATCTGAAGTATATTCGGGCAGCTAGGAGACTGAACCCACGTCAGGCAAGGTGGGCCATGTTCTTCACCCGATTCCAGTTTACTCTATCGTACAGACCGGGCTCCCAAAACATAAAGGCGGATGCACTGTCCCGTTGTTTTGACACGGAGGATCGGCCCACCGAACCTACCCACATCCTTCCCGCCTCAAGGCTTATAGCACCAGTGGTGTGGGAAGTGGACTCGGACATCGAGCGGGCATTAAGGGCGGAACCCGCTCCTCCTCAGTGTCCGGCGGGGCGGAAGTACGTGCCGCTTGGTGTTCGGGACAAATTGATTCGGTGGGCTCACGTCCTACCCTCCTCGGGTCACCCTGGGGTGAAGAGGACAGTGGGGAGCCTTCGGGGGAGGTATTGGTGGCCTACTTTGGCTAAGGACGTTGGGTTTTATGTCTCCTCCTGTTCGGTATGCGCTCAGAGTAAGGCTCCTAGGCACCTTCCTAGAGGGACGTTACAACCCCTCCCCGTTCCACAACGGCCTTGGTCACATCTATCCGTAGATTTCCTGACCGACCTTCCCCCGTCTCAAGGGAATACTATGGTGCTGGTGATTGTGGATCGGTTTTCTAAGTCCTGCCGTCTCCTCCCGTTGCCCGGTATCCCTACAGCCCTGCAGACTGCGGAGGCATTATTCACCCACGTCTTCCGGCACTACGGGGTGCCGGAGGACATCGTTTCTGATCGGGGCCCCCAGTTCACGTCCAGAGTATGGAGGGCGTTTATGGAGCGTTTGGGGGTCTCGGTCAGCCTTACCTCCGGTTATCACCCTGAGAGTAATGGGCAGGTGGAGAGAGTGAACCAGGAGGTGGGTAGGTTTCTGCGGTCGTATTGCCAGGACCGGCCAGGGGAGTGGGCGAGATACATCCCTTGGGCCGAAATGGCCCAGAACTCTCTACGCCACTCCTCTACTAACATGTCCCCCTTTCAGTGTGTATTGGGGTACCAGCCGGTCCTGGCACCATGGCATCCGAGCCAGACCGAGGCTCCTGCAGTGGAGGAATGGGTGCAGCGCTCCAAGGAGACATGGAGGGCCGTCCAGGAATCACTTCAACAAGCTAGTGGACGGCAGAAGAGGAGTGCTGACCGCCACCGCAGTGAGGCCCCCGTGTTTGTACCGGGGGACAGGGTCTGGCTCTCGACCCGAAACCTGCCCCTCCGCTTGCCCTGCCGGAAGCTGGGTCCGCAGTGTGTAGGGCCCTTCAAAGTCCTGAGGAGAATAAACGAAGTGTGTTATCGATTACAACTCCCTTCCTATTATCGTATTAACCCCTCGTTTCATGTGTCTCTCCTCAGGCCGGTGGTAGCTGGTCCCCTGCAGGACGGTGAGGTACCGGAGGTCCCTCCTCCCCCTCTCGACATCGAGGGGTCCCCGGCGTATAGGATACGAGCCATTCTGGACTCAAGACGCCGGGTGAGGGGCCTGCAGTACCTCGTAGACTGGGAGGGGTACGGTCCGGAGGAGAGGTGCTGGGTACCGGTGGGGGACATTCTGGATCCATCGATGTTGAGGGATTTCCATCGCCTCCATCCGGAACGCCCTGCGCCTTGCCCTCCGGGTCGTCCTCGAGGCCGGTGTCGGCGCGCTGCGGGAGCAGCGCGTCAGGAGGGGGGTACTGTAACGACTCCCACCGAAGGTGGCTCCCCTTCCTGTTCGGGTGGCGCTCGGCGGTCGTCGTCACCGGCCTACTAGCTGCTACTGACTTTTCCTCCCCCTCCCTTTTTGTTGATTATTGACACCTGTTTGTGGTTAGGGTGATTTGGGGGGCTTTATTACCCAGCAGCCCGGCCTGCTGGGTGTGCGGGATTGTTGTGTGTACAGTCTGTACATTCTTGTGTGTCAGGGTACGTGTTCATTGGTTTGTGTTATTTCGTGTTTCTCACTTTGTTTGTGGTGAAGCATTTGTTTTAGAGTAGCGTCGTGTTTTCACCCGTGTGGGGTATTACATTTGGAACGCTACTCTGAACTCTCTGTCTCCTGCGTGTGACTCCTTTCATCCACGACACCCCGGGCATTACAAAGAGATACATTATCAGATGCATGTTTACATCTCTGACTGTCCTATGCCCACGTTTACCTCTCACACTAACCACATGACAGCAGTGGTTAATCTACTACAAAACATGAAACAGTCAAAGTTTCGTTGCCCCACACAAACCTGTTCTCCCAGCCAGCCAGCCCCCGTTCCCCTAGGCAGCCAGCCAGCCCCTGTTCCCCCAGCCAGCCAGCCCCCGTTCCCCTAGGCAGCCAGCCAGCCCCTGTTCCTCCTGCCAGCCAGCCAGCCCCTGTTCCCTCAGCCAGCCAGCCAGCCAGCCAGCAAGGCCAAACACAGCAGAGCATGTTCACCATATCAAAGCCCAGCCAGATGGATAGTAATTGGGATCAGGGGGCCATCAGGCAGGTGAAGAACAGGGTGAAGAGAGGAGAGAGGGAAGGATGTAAAGGAATGGGGGAGAGTTTAGAGGAAGGAGAAGAGTAAGGGTCCATCTACCTATCTCTCTCTCTACATCCCTCTTTCTCTCCCTCCTTTCTCTCCCCCTACCCGTTTCCCTTCCTCTCTCTCACTCCCTCCCTCCCTCTCTCCCTACACTCTCCCTCCCTGTCCATCCCTCCCTTTCTCACTCCCTCTCTCCCTTCTGTCTCTCCCTACACATGCACACATTTTCCTGGGGGCCTAGCAGAGCCACTGAGAACCTCTGACAAATCAATACATCATTGTCATTGATTCTGTCGTGGCTCAAAGTGTTTAATGAGAACCCCTCCCGCCTCTCTCCTGTGTGCATTGGCGCGGCCCGAGTTAATGGTTAATTGCGCGGAGGTCTGCAAGTGCAGCGGCAGGGTTAATAAGAGCCAGTCCCATGGTGACAGATAGGTCCAGCTGGCTCATTAGGACAGGTGAGGCAGAATGTACATGCCTGGCCTAGGAAGAGGAGAGCCATCCGTCAAGACAATGTGTGTGTGTGTGTGTGTGTGTGTGTGTGTGTGTGTGTGTGTGTGTGTGTGTGTGTGTGTGTGTGTGTGTGTGTGTGTGTGTGTGTGTGTGTTTGCATGCTAAGAACTGCTTCCCTGAGGCTTATGCAGTTCTTTTAACCTGTTGGTCAGAATTTCAGCAATTACTATTGGTGCCATTACTGACATGAACCTGGACTGGACCTACAGAAAGAGAGGATGACTAGTAATGAGAGAGATGGTAGGAAGAGCAGAGGGGAACAGCATGGAATATAGGGATTAGAGAGGGAGAAACAGAGAGAGAGGGGTGGAGACGGTAGGGGGAGAAGAGCAGAGGGGAACAGCATGGAATATAGGGATTAGAGAGGGAGAAACAGAGAGAGAGGGGTGGAGACGGTAGGGGGAGAAGAGCAGAGGGGAGAATCTTGGGATATAAGGATTAGAGAGGGAGAAACAGAGAGAGAGGGGTGGAGACGGTAGGGGGAGAAGAGCAGAGCGGAGCATCTTGGGATATAAGGATTAGAGAGGGAGAAACAGAGAGAGAGGGGTGGAGACGGTAGGGAGAGAAGAGCAGAGCGGAGCATCTTGGGATATAAGGATTAGAGAGGGAGAAACAGAGAGAGAGGGGTGGAGACGGTAGGGGGAGAAGAGCAGAGCGGAGCATCTTGGGATATAAGGATTAGAGAGGGAGAAACAGAGAGAGAGGGGTGGAGACGGTAGGGGGAGAAGAGCAGAGCGGAGCATCTTGGGATATAAGGATTAGAGAGGGAGAAACAGAGAGAGAGGGGTGGAGACGGTAGGGAGAGAAGAGCAGAGCGGAGCATCTTGGGATATAAGGATTAGAGAGGGAGAAACAGAGAGAGAGGGGTGGAGACGGTAGGGAGAGAAGAGCAGAGCGGAGCATCTTGGGATATAAGGGGAGAAAGAGATTTTATAAAAGTAATACCTTTATTGGCCAATAGTTACATCATTGAAGCATACGCTTGATTTCCTTTTAACGGACCTAGAAAGTTAGAACCAATCCCCCCTGCTCGTCCACTGTACACATAACCCCGCTGTTGCACCACACCCCTACAAAGTTCCCCAGACAGTTCACCAGCCCCCCAGACAGTTCACCAGCCCCCCAGACAGTTCACCAGCCCCCCAGACAGTTCACCAGCCCCCCAGACAGTTCACCAGCCCCCCAGACAGTTCACCAGCCCCCCAGACACATTCACCAGCCCCCCATACACATTCACCAGCCCCCCAGACACATTCACCAGCCCCCCAGACACATTCACCAGCCCCCCATACAGTTCACCAGCCCCCCAGACACATTCACCAGCCCCCCAGACACATTCACCAGCCCCCCATACACATTCACCAGCCCCCCATACAGTTCACCAGCCCCCCAGACACATTCACCAGCCCCCCAGACAGTTCACCAGCCCCCCAGACACATTCACCAGCCCCCCAGACAGTTCACCAGCCCCCCAGACACATTCACCAGCCCCCCAGACAGTTCACCAGCCCCCCAGACACATTCACCAGCCCCCCAGACAGTTCACCAGCCCCCCAGACACATTCACCAGCCCCCCAGACACATTCACCAGCCCCCCAGACAGTTCACCAGCCCCCCAGACACATTCACCAGCCCCCCAGACACATTCACCAGCCCCCCAGACAGTTCACCAGCCCCCCAGACACATTCACCAGCCCCCCAGACACATTCACCAGCCCCCCATACAGTTCACCAGCCCCCCATACACATTCACCAGCCCCCCAGACACATTCACCAGCCCCCCAGACAGTTCACCAGCCCCCCAGACAGTTCATCAGCCCCCCATACACATTCACCAGCCCCCCAGACAGTTCACCAGCCCCCCAGACAGTTCACCAGCCCCCCAGACAGTTCACCAGCCCCCCAGACAGTTCACCAGCCCCCCATACACATTCACCAGCCCCCCATACACATTCACCAGCCCCCCAGACAGTTCACCAGCCCCCCATACACATTCACCAGCCCCCCATACACATTCACCAGCCCCCCAGACAGTTCACCAGCCCCCCATACACATTCACCAGCCCCCCATACACATTCACCAGCCCCCCATACACATTCACCAGCCCCCCATACACATTCACCAGCCCCCCAGACAGTTCACC
>NC_052329.1:7187767-7255267 GCF_016432855.1 Salvelinus namaycush | reverse complement strand
TACACATTCAGACAGTAGGTCTCTGTATACACATTCAGACAGTAGGTCTCTGTATACACATTCAGACAGTAGGTCTCTGTATACACATTCAGACAGTAGGTCTCTGTATACACATTCAGACAGTAGGTCTCTGTATATACCTTCAGATAGTAGGTCCCTTAACTTAACCATTCTGAAAGAGTACTTAAACTTAATGTTTCACTGCATTCAAAACCTTAACCCTTAATTTAACCATTCAGATTTAATGGCTAAACTTAAAGTTTTCACCCTATCCAAAACCTTAACTTCGAAAGTTGACATTCGGAACAATGCTGAGCAGGAGGAGTCAACCCAGGGTGTACAAAACACTTCGAAATTTGACGTTTGTCGCAACTTCAAAATATGACAAACACTTTTTGGCTGCTTTTCCTTAACTCTGCGGTCCAACTCATCCCAAACCATCTCAATTGGGTTCAGGTTGGGTGATTGTGGAGGCTAGGTCATCTGATGCAGCACTCCATCACTCTCCTTCTTGGTCAAATAGCAAATACACATCCTCGAGGTGATGATAGTCCAACTAAGCGCAAATCAGATGGTATGACGTATCGCTGCAGAATGCTGTGTGTAGCCATACTGGTTAAGTGTGCCTTGAATTCTAAATAAATCACAGACAGTGTACCCAGCAAAGCACCCCCACACCATCACACCTCCTCCTCCATGCTTCACGGTGGGAACCACACATGCGGAGATCATCCGTTCACCTACTCTGAAATTTGGACTCATCAGACCAAAGGACATATTTCCACCGGTCTAATGTCCATTGCTTGTGTTTCTTGGCCCAAGCAAGTCCCTTTAGTAGTGGTTTCTTGCAGCAATTCGACAATGAAGGCCTGATTCATGCAGTCTCCTCTGAACAGGTGATGTTGAGATGTGTCTGTTACTTGAACTCTGTGAAGCATTTATTTGGGCTTCCATCTGAGGTGCAGTTAATTGCCAATTTCTGAGGCTGGTAACTCTAATGAATTTATCCTCTGCAGCAGAGGTGACTCTGGGTTTTCATTTCCTGTGGCGGTCTTCATGAGAGCAAGTTTCATCATAGCACTTGATGGTTTTGCGACTGCACTTGAAGAAACTTTCAAAGTTCTTGAAATGTTCCACATTGACAGACCTTCATGGTCTAAATAATGATGGACTGTTGTTTCTCTTTCCTTATTTGAGCTGTTCTTTAACATAATATGGACAGTCTTTTACCAAATAGGACTATCGTCTGTATACCACCCCTACCTTGTCACAACACAACTGATTGGCTCAAATGCATAAAGAACTAAAGAAATTAAACTCCTCTTCAATCATAATTAATGGCACCGGAGGGGATGGCTGCCGTTTTGTGGGCTCTTAACCAATTGTGCTATTTATTACATTTTTTTCACATTATTTGTAACTGATTTTGTACATTGCTGCTACCGTCTCTTATGACCGAAAAGAGCTTCTGGACATCATAACTGATTACTCACCTCCGACTGGATGAAGATTTTTCCTTCAATGAGTCCGACGCGACGGATATACTGCTTTCTTGAGACAAGGCCCAAATCCCTGTCATTTGCATGAAGAAGAGACGGTGAAAAAGGGGGCGGAGGTCGGGCTGCCTTGTGAAAATTCGTAGGCAAGTGAGTAAACCTCCACTACCATCCGTATCCGTTCTATTGGCCAACATGCAATCACTGTAGAATAAACTGGACAATCTACGATTAAGACTATCCTACCAACGGGACATTAAAGACTGTGATATTAAATGTTTCCCTGAGTCGTGCCTGAACAACAACACGGATATAGAGCTGGCTGGGTTTTCCATGCATCGGCAGGAAAGTGCAGCTACGTCTAGTAAGATGAGGGCTGGAGGTGTGTGTCTATTTGTCAATAACAGCTGGTGTGCGATGTCTAATATTAAAGAAGTCTCAAGGTATTGCTCGCCTGAGGTAGAGGATCTCATGATAAGCTGTAGATCACACTGTCTACCAGGAGAATTTTCATCTATATTATTCGTAGCCGTCTATTTACCACCACAAACCGACGCTGGCACTAAGACCGCACTCAAACGAGTTCTATAAGGCCATAAGCAAACAAGAAAATGCTCATCCAGAAGCGGCGTTCCAAGTGGCCGGGGACTTTAATGCAGGCAAACTTGACCTCATTTCTAGCAGCATGTCACGTGCAACGACAAATAAAAACTCTAGACCACCTATACTCCACACACAGAGACCTATACACAGCTCTCCCTTGCCCTCCATTTGGCAAATCTGACCATAATTCTATCGTCCTGATTCCTGATCCCAACCAGAAGCCATGGATTACAGGCAACATCCACACAGCGCTAAAGGCTAGAGCTGCTGCTTTCAAGGAGCGGGAAACTAATCCGGAAGCTGATAAGAAATCCTACTATGCCCTCAGACAAACCATCAAACAGGCAAAGCGTCAATACAGGACTAAGATTGAATCCTACTACACCGGCTTTAAAACTTCTTCTCAATAGGGGGTGCTGTTTGCACTTTGTAATAATTTCGTTCCCAAATTAAACTGCCTCGTACTCAATTCTTGCTCGTACAATATGCATATTATTATTACTATTGGATAGAAAACACTCTCTAGTTTCTAAAACCGTTTGAATTATATCTGTGAGTAAAACAGAACTGGACTTAGAGCAATTTTCCTATGAGGATGTGAGAATGCTGAAATCTGCTTGCTGTTCTGAGATCTGTTTATAAATCTGCCTGTATTCTATTGGTTGAGATGCACTGCATACGTCTTCCCCTGGGTGTCAGCGAATAGTGAGAATTGAAATGGAGTTGCTAGGCAGAACTGAGAGGTTATAAATGGCCTGGCAACGTGGGGTTCCCCCTTTCTCCTCTTCGCCCTGACGCAGAAAGGAGCTCTGGCTGTGGCTCTAGAATGCTCCGGTTATAGGCCTTAGATATATCCGGCTCTGTTTTTATTCGTTATAGGTGTTAAAGACATCATAATGTTGTTATATTAAACCGAGTTATATCAGTTTATATCGGTATATTGCGATTTTCGGATATTTATTTGTCCTGCGTTTTAGTGAGTCGGACACGTCTTTGCCACATGGCTAATGTTTACTGCTAATTCGAACGTTGAAGAGGACAATCTACAACCAAGCAACGATTCTTTTGGACAAAGGACACCTTGCCCAAGATTCTGATGGGAGTTCATCAAAAAGTAAGAAGTATTTATGATGTTAATTCGTTGTTCTGTTGAAAAATGTAGAACAGATATTCTTCCAATAATCTAGGTGCGGTCTCGCTTTAACGCACGCTGTATGTTGTAGTAACGTTAATTAAAAAAATCTAACACAGCGATTGCATTAAGAACTAATGTATCTTTCATTTGCTGTCCAACCTGTATTTTTTTGTCAAGTTTATGATTAGTTATCGATTAGATTAGGTGCCTCTCCCAAGATTTCTCCCGACATATTGTTGGCAGCCTGGCTACTTTTCTCATTGTATAACCACGATTTGTGCCGCTAAATATGCACATTTTCGAACAAACTCTATATGTATTGTGTAATATGATGTTATAGGACTGTCATCTGATGAAGTTTTGAGAAGGTTAGTCAAAAATGTAATATCTTTTGCTGGTTTATTCGCTATCGCTAACGTGCATGAATCAATGCTGCTGTGTGGTTGGCTATTGTAGTAAGCTAATATAATGCTATATTGTGTTTTCGCTGTAAAACACTTAAAAAATCTGAAATATTGGCTGGATTCACAAGATCTTTGTCTTTCATTTGCTGTACGCTGTGTATTTTTCAGAAATGTTTTATGATGAGTATTTAGGTAATACACGATGGTCTCTGTAGTTATTCTAGTTGCTTTGGTGAGAGTTGTGATGGTGGCTGCAATGGTAAACTATGATTTATACCTGAAATATGCACATTTTTCTAACAAAACATATGCTATACAATAAATATGTTATCAGACTGTCATCTGATGAAGTTGTTTCTTGGTTAGTGGCTATTTATATCTTTATTTGGTCGAAATTGTGATAGCTACCTATGCAGGAAAAAAATGTTGGACAAAAAAAGTTGTGTCTTTTGCTATCGTGGTTAGCTAATAGATTTACATATTGTGTCTTCCCTGTAAAACATTTTAAAAATCAGAAATGATGGCTGGATTCACAAGATGTGTATCTTTCATCTGGTGTCTTGGACTTGTGATTTAATGATATTTAGATGCTAGTATTTACTTGTGACGCTATGCTAGGCTATGCTAGTCAGCTTTTTTACTGATGGGGGTGCTCCCGGATCCGGGATTGTGTGGAAGTAGAGGTTAACATTCGTCAGATGCAGCAGAGCTTGCAAACTATTACGAACTACAAAGGAAACCCAGCCACGAGCTGCCCAGTGACTAGACGAGCGAAATACCTTTTATGCTTGCTTCGAGGCAAATAACACTTAAGCAGGCATGAAAGCACAAGCTGTTCCGGACGGCTGTGTGATCACGCTCTCCATAGCCAATGTGAGCAAGACCTTTAAACAGGTCAACATTACCATAGCCGCGGGGCCATACGGATTACCAGGACTTGTACTCAAAGCATGCGCAGACCAACTGGCAAGTGTCTTCATTGACATTTTCAACCTCTCCCTGACCGAGTCCGTAATACCTCCATGTTTCAAGCAGGCCATCATAGTCCCTGTGCCAAAAAAAGAGAAGTTACCTGCAAAAATTATTACCACTAAGCTAAGGACCCTGGGACTAAACGCTAAACAGGTTTCTATTAACATCGACGGGGCTGTAGTGGAGCGGGTCAAGAGTTTCAAGTTCCTTGGTGTCCACATCACCAACAAACTATCATGGTCCAAATACACCAAGACAGTCATGATGTAACGGCGTTCCTCCTCCTCTTCATCCGAAAAGGAGGAGTAGTGATTCGACCAAAATGCAGCGTGGTTATATGACATAATGATTTATTAAAGTAAAGACGAAAAAACACGAAAACACTTTAACAAACTACAAAACAACAAACGACGTAGACGCACCTGAACATAAGAACTTACATGACACGAAGAACGCATGAAACAGGAACAGACTACATAAACCGAACGAACGAACAAACAAACCGAAACAGTCCCGTGTGGCGTAACATACACAAACACTGACACAGGAGACAACCACCCACAACAATCAATGTGAAAACACCTACCTTAATATGGCTCTCAATCAGAGGAAATGAAAACCACCTGCCTCTAATTGAGAGCCATATCAGGTCACCCTTTAACCAACATAGAAACACATAACATAGACTACCCACCCAAACTCACGCCCTGACCGTCAAACACATACAAAATAACAGAAAACCGGTCAGGAACGTGACATAACCCCCCCCTCAAGGTGCGTACTCCGAACGCACCACCAAAAAGTCTAGGGGAGGGTCTGGGTGGGCGTCTGACCACGGTGGTGGCTCAGGCTCTGGGCGAGGTCCCCACCCCACCATAGTCAATCCCAGCTTACGTCTCCCCCTTAGAATGACCACCCTCATCTTACACCCACTTAATTTAAATGTTAACCTTAAGATAAGGGGCAGCACCAGGACAAGGGGCAGCACCGGGATAAGGTAGCTCAGGACCGAGAGGTAGGTCAGGATAGAGAGGTAGCTCAGGATAGAGGGGCAACTCCGGACTGAAGGGCAGCTCCGGACAGAGAGACAGCTCTGGACTGAGGGACAGTTCTGGATCAATGGCAGCTCTGGGCTGAGGGGCAGCTCATGACTGGCTGACGGCTCTGGACGCTCATGGCTAGCTGACGGCTCTGGACGCTCGTGGCTGGCTGACGGCTCTGGACGCTCGTGGCTGGCTGACGGCTCTGGACGCTCGTGGCTGGCTGACGGCTCTGGACGCTCGTGGCTGGCTGACGGCTCTGGACGCTCGTGGCTGGCTGACGGCTCTGGACGCTCGTGGCTAGCTGACGGCTCTGGACGCTCGTGGCTGGCTGACGGCTCTGGACGCTCGTGGCTGGCTGACGGCTCTGGACGCTCGTGGCTGGCTGACGGCTCTGGACGCTCGTGGCTGGCTGACGGCTCTGGACGCTCGTGGCTGGCTGACGGCTCTGGACGCTCATGGCTGGCTGACGGCTCTGGCAGATCCTGTCTGGTTGGCGGCTCTGGCAGATCCTGTCTGGTTGGCGGCTCTGGCAGATCCTGTCTGGTTGGCGGCTCTGGCAGATCCTGTCTGGTTGGCGGCTCTGGCAGATCCTGTCTGGTTGGCGGCTCTGGCAGATCCTGTCTGGTTGGCGGCTCTGGCAGATCCTGTCTGGTTGGCGGCTCTGGCAGATCCTGTCTGACGAATGGCTCTAGCGGCTCCTGACTGACGAACGGCTCTGACGGCTCGGGACAGACGGGCGGCTCTAATGGCTCGGGACAGACGGATGGCTCAGACGGCACTGGGCAGACGGATGGCTCAGACGGCACTGGGGAGACGGATGGCTCAGATGGCGCTGGGGAGACGGATGGCTCAGATGGCGCTGGGGAGACGGATGGCTCAGATGGCGCTGAGGAGACGGATGGCTCAGATGGCGCTGAGGAGACGGATGGCTCAGACGGCGTTGGGCAGACTACAGACTCTAGCCGACTGAGGCGCACTGTAGGCCTGGTGCGTGGTGCCGGAACTGGAGGCACCGGACTGGAGACACGCACTTCAAGGCTAGTGCGGGGAGCAGGGACAGGGCACACTGACCTCTCGAAGCGCACTATAGGCCTGGTGCGTGGTACCGGAACTGGTGGTACCGGGCTGAGGGCACACACATCAGGACGAGTACGGGGAGAAGGAACAGTGTGTACAGGGCTCTGGAGACGCACAGGTGGCTTAGTGCGTGGTGCCGGAACTGGAGGCACTGGGCTGGAGACACGCACCATAGGGAGAGTGCGTGGAGGAGGAACAGGGCTCTGGAAACGCACTGGAAGCCTGGTGCGTGGTGTAGGCACTGGTGGTACTGGGCTGGGGCGGGAAAGTGGCGCCGGAAATACCGGACCGTGCAGGCGTACTGGCTCCCTTGAGCATTGAGCCTGCCCAACCTTACCTGGTTGAATGCTCCCCGTCGCCCGACCAGTGCGGGGAGGTGGAATAACCCGCACCGGGCTATGTAGGCGAACCGGGGACACCATGCGTAAGGCTGGTGCCATGTAAGCCGGCCCAAGGAGACGTACTGGTGGCCAGATATGTAGAGCCGGCTTCATGACACTTGGCTCAATGCTCAATCTAGCCCTACCAGTGCGGGGAGGTGGAATAACCCGCACCGGGCTATGCACACGTACAGGAGACACCGTGCGCTCTACTGCGTAACACGGTGTCTGCCCGTACTCCCGCTCTCCACGGTTAGCCTGGGAAGTGGGCGCAGGTCTCCTACCTGCCCTTGGCCCACTACCTCTTAGCCCCCCCCCCAAGAAATTTTTGGGGTTTCTTCTCGGGCTTCCTTGCTAGCCGCGTACCTTCATATCTGCGGTTTTGGGCTTGATTCTCCGGCTTCCAGCCTTGCTTCCTTGCTGCCTCCTCATATCGCCGCCTCTCTGCTTTCGCTGCCTCCAGCTCAGCTTTGGGGCGGCGATATTCTCCTGGTTGAGCCCAAGGTCCTTTTCCATCCAGCTCGTCCTCCCAAGTCCAGTAGTCCTGTGTATTCCACTGCTCGAACATACGCTGCTTGGTTCTGATTTGGTGGGTGGTTCTGTAACGGCGTTCCTCCTCCTCTTCATCCGAAAAGGAGGAGTAGTGATTCGACCAAAATGCAGCGTGGTTATATGACATAATGATTTATTAAAGTAAAGACGAAAAAACACGAAAACACTTTAACAAACTACAAAACAACAAACGACGTAGACGCACCTGAACATAAGAACTTACATGACACGAAGAACGCATGAAACAGGAACAATTGTTAA
Source organism: Salvelinus namaycush (assembly GCF_016432855.1). Taxonomy (NCBI): domain Eukaryota; kingdom Metazoa; phylum Chordata; class Actinopteri; order Salmoniformes; family Salmonidae; genus Salvelinus; species Salvelinus namaycush. Next base: position 7,247,344 of record NC_052329.1, on the reverse strand, counting down.
AGAGCCTGTTGGTCCTAGACTTGGTGCATGCGGTACCGATGCACCAAGTCTAGGACCAACAGGCTCCTTAACAATTTCTACCACCAAGCCATAAGAATGCTGAACAATTAATCAAATGGCCATCCGGACTATTTACATTGACAACCCCCCCCCCCCCCCCCCGCCCCCCCTCTGCTGCTCGCTGTTTATTGTCTATGTGTAGTCACTTTACCCCTACCTACATGTACAAAGTACCTCGACTGGCCTGTTCCCCCACACACTGACTCGGTACCTGTACCCCCTGTATATAGCCTCGTTATTGTTATTTTATTTTGTTACTTTATTCTTGAACTGCATTGTCGGTTAAGGGCTTGTAAATACGCATTTCACGCTAATACCTGTTGTATTCGGCGCATGTGAAACACCATTTGATTTGATTCGAAATTCCACAAATGATCTTTTAACAAGGCACACCTGTTAATTGAAATGCATTCCAGGTGAGTACCTCATGAAGCTGGTTGAGAGAATGCCAAGAGTTTGCAAAGCTGTCATCAAGGCAAAGGGTGGCTACTTTGAATAATCCCAAATGTAAAATATATTTTGATTTGTTTAACCGTTCCGGCGCAGGTGTTCCGCTAGCGACCCACCTCGACAACATCCGGGGAAATTGCAGAGCGCCAAATTCAAAATACAGAAATAGTCATAATAAACATTCATAAAAAATACAAATGTTATACATCGGTTTAAAGATTAACTTCTTGTTAATCCAGCCGCTTTGTCAGATTTCAAAAAGGCTTTACGGCGAAAGCATACCATGCGATTATCTGAGGACAGCGTCCCGCTTACAAAAGCATACAAACATTTTACAACCAAGTAAAGGAATGACAAAAGTCAGAAATAGCGATAAAATTAATCACTTACCTTTGAAGATCTTCATATGGTTGCAGTCACAAGAGTCCCAGCTACACAATAAATGTTCATTTTGTTCGATAAAGTCCTTCTTTATATCCCAAAAACTCAGATTTGTTGGCGCATTTTGTTCAGTAATCCACTAGGTCAAAGGCGGTCAAAACATGCAGACGAATATATCCTAACAGTACCGGTATAGATCATCGAAACATGTCAAACGATGTTTATAATTAATCCTCAAGTTGTCAATTGTCTAAATAATCAATAATATTTAAACCGGACAATAGCGTATTCAATAGAAAGGAAAAACAACGAAGGGCGCGCACTCGGTCACACACGCAAACCAGCTCTGCATTCTTCCCTAGTCCACTGACAAAAAGGTCTCCATTCTTCTTCATTTTTCAGAAAACAAGCCTGAAACAATGTCTAAAGACTGTTGACATCTAGTGGAAGCCATAGGAACTGCAATCTGGGTCCTAACCCATTAGATACTCTATAGACATTCAATTGAAAAGACCCACATCAAAAAAATCCCACTTCCTGGATGGATTTTCCTCAGGTTTTCGCCTGCCATATCAGTTCTGTTATACTTACAGACATTATGTTAAGAGTTTTGGAAACTGTAGAGTGGTTTCTATCCAAATATACCAATTATAAGCATATCTTAGTTTCTGGGCCTGAGTAACAGGGAGTTTACTTTGGGCACACTTCTCATCCAGACGTTGAAATACTGCCCCCAAGCCATAAGAAGTTTTAACACTTTTTTGGTTACTACATGATTCCATATGTGTTATTTCATAGTTTTGATGTCTTTGCTAATATTCTACAATGTAGAAAATAGTAAAAATAAAGAAAAACCCTTGAATGAGTAGGTCTGTCCAAACTTTTGACTGGTACTGTATACAGTTGAAGTCGGAAGTTTACATACACCTTAGCCAAATACATTTAAACTCAGTTTTTCACCACTTCTGATTTTTAATCAGAGTAAAAATTCCCTGTCTTAGGTCAGTTAGGATCATCACCTTATTTTAAGAATGTGAAATGTCAGAATAATAGTAGAGAGAATGATTTATTTCAGCTTCTTTTTCTTTCATTACATTCCCAGTGGGTCAGAAGTTTACATACACTCAATTAGTATTTGGTAGCATTGCCTTTAAATTGTTTAACTTCGGTCAAATGTTTCGGGTAGCCTTCCACAAGCTTCCTACAATAAGCTGGGTGAATTTTGGCCCATTCCTCCTGACAGAGCTGGTGTAACTGAGTCAGGTTTGTAGGCCTTGCTCGCACACACTTTTTCAGTTCTACCCACAAATTTTCTATAGGATTGAGGTCAGGGCTTTGTGATGGCCACTCCAATACCTTGACTTTGTTGTCCTTAAGCCATTTTGCCACAACTTTGGAAGTATGCTTGGGGTCATTGTCCATGTGGAAGACCCATTTGAGACCAAGCTTTAACTTCCTAACTGATGTCTTGAGATGTTGCTTCAAAATATCCACATAATTTTCTAACCTCATGATGCCATCTATTTTGTGAAGTGCACCAGTCCCTCCTGCAGCAAAGCAACCCCACAACATGATGCTGCCACCTACATGCTTCTCGGTTGGGATGGTGTTCTTCGACCTGCAAGCCTCCCACCTTTTTCCTCCAAACATAATGGTGGTCATTATGGCCAAACAGTTCTATTTTTGTTTCATCAGACCAGAGGACATTTCTCCAAAAAGTACAATCTTTGTCCCCATGTGCAGTTGCAAACCGTAGTCTGCCTTTTTTATGGCGGTTTTGGAGCAGTGGCTTCTTCCTTGCTGAGCGGCCTTTCAGGTTATGTCGAAATAGGACTCGTTTTACTGCGGATATAGATACTTTTGTACCTGTTTCCTCCAGCATCTTCACAAGGTCCTTTGCTGTTGTTCTGGGATTGATTTGCACTTTTCGCACCAACGTCTGTTCATCTCTAGGAGACAGAACGCGTATTCTTCCTGAGCGGTATGACGGCTGCGTGGTCCCATGGTGTTTATACTTGTGTACTATTGTTTGTACAGATAGATGTGGCACCTTCAGGCATTTGGAAATTGTTCCCAAGGATGAACCAGACTTCTGGAGGTCTTCAATGCTTTTTCTGAGGTCTTGGCTGATTTCTTTTGATTTTCCCATGATGTCAAGCAAAGAGGCACTGAGTTTGAAGGTAGGCCTTGAAATACATCCACAGGTACACCTCCAATTGACTCAAATGATGTCAATTAGCCTTTCAGAAGCTTCTAAAGCCATGACATCATTTTCTGGAATTTTCCAAGCTGTTTAAAGGCCCAGTCAACTTCGTGTATGTAAACTTCTGACCCACTGGAATTGTGATACAGTATATATAAGTGAAATAATCTGTCTGTAAACAATTGTTGGAAAATTGACTTGTGTCATGCACAAAGTAGATGTGCCAAAACTTGTGCCGACTTGCCAAAACAATAGTTTGTTTACAAGAAATTTGTGAAGTGGTTGAAAAACGAGTTTTAATGACTCCAATCTAAGTGTATGTAAACTTCCGACTTCAACTGTATATATCTGATTGGATGTATAGACATTATGGACAGTATGGATAAAATTTGCAGCATATCTGTAGAATACATAGGATAGAATAGTATATGCACAGCGATAGTTGAAAAGGATGGCCTTGACTAGAATACAGTATATACATATGAAATGGGTAAAACATTACGTAGACATTTTTAAAGTGACCAGTGTTACATTTCTACGTACATAGGGTAGCAGCCTCTGAAGTGCAGGGTTGAGTAACCGTGTGGTAGCCGGTGACTGAGTTCAGGGCAGGGTACTGGGTGGATGCCGACTATTGATGGCTGTTTAACAATCTAATGGCCTTGAGATAGAAGCTGTTTTTCAGTCTCTAGTTCCCAGCTTTGATGCACCTGTACTGACCTCGACTTCTGGATGATAGCGGAGCGAACAGGCAGTGGCTCGGGTGGCTGATGTCTTTGATGATCTTCTGTGACACCGGGTGCTGTAGATGTCCTGGAGGGCAGACAGTGTGCCCCCGGTGATGCGTTGGGCAGACCGCACCACCCTCTGGAGAACCCTGTGGTTGCAGACGTTGCAGTTGCCATACCAAGCGGTGACACAGACTGTCAGGATGCTCTCAATGGTGCATCTATAAAAGTTTATGTGGGTCTTCGGAGCCTCGCCAAATTTCTTCACAGTGAATATCAAGTTTTTGATGAGACAGTGGATTGCACAGTGAGTCGGAACAGTAAATAAACATTTCAACATTACCGGTTTTAACCAATCAGCATCCAGGATAAGATCTACCCTTTGTACTAGCACACACACACACACACACACACACACACACACACACACACACACACACACACACACACACACACACACACACACACACACACACACACACACACACACAAATCCTTCGAGAGCTTTAGCAAAGAACCTCAGAGGTCATTTAATATAAGAGGGAAATGTCATCTCATCTATAGTTTCCTATTGATATGAAAACTTTCAATCTCAGCCAAAGAGCATCATGGAACTTCAGGGCATGTGTCAGTAAAATCTGATAATGTCCCAAGGCATCCGTATATAAACACCATGATACCAGACCATATGCCTGTGTCGTCTGTATGTGGCCAGACAGAGGGAACGTCCAGGCTTAGAGACACAGTGTTGGGAACCTTTACTGAAAGGTCTAAGAGCTTTACTTTAATGAGAGAGAAATGAAAAGGATTAGATGATACAACCTAAGAGGAGGAGAAAGCCCCTGACTGCAGTGTGCATTTCAAACACGTTTAACCCGAACCCTTCCCGTCTCCTTCAAGGTCACCCAAGTTGAGGTAAACGTCTCCTTCAAGGTCACCCAAGTTGGGGTAAACGTCTCATTCAAGGTCACCCAAGTTGAGGTAAACGTCTCCTTCAAGGTCACCCAAGTTGAGGTAAACGTCTCCTTCAAGGTCACCCAAGTTGAGGTAAACATCTCCTTCAAGGTCACCCAAGTTGGGGTAAACGTCTCATTCAAGGTCACCCAAGTTGAGGTAAACGTCTCCTTCAAGGTCACCCAAGTTGAGGTAAACGTCTCCTTCAAGGTCACCCAAGTTGAGGTTCACGTCGAAGCTAACCTACATGGATAAAACATAAACCATGGAAGTGAGACTGTCATTATGCATAATGTACTTTGTAATATTCATGTTATACCAGTGCAGTGGTATATTTTTATATGACCAACTACCGCACCGATGTTCGCATAGCGTTAATTAGCACCCATTTGCACGTGAGCTAACTAATTGCTCACAATGAGGGAATCGTATTTGGACAAATTTGCCTACTTTAGGAATAAGCCTAGGTTTACGTGTACAGTTATGTCATCGTTTTGATGGTAGATTTTTCTGTTTCTTTAATGTATGCCTTGTTGTGTTTGGCTGGCTCTAAATCTGTATCATTGATGCCATTTCCTTAGTTACACATAGGGAGTCTACACAGCCTACACATAGTACATACAATAATGAAATCACCTGGTCCCAACATACATGGCAAGTCAAGAAAAGTCATTGTAACTTGTTCACACTGTAAACTGAAGTTAAATAAGAAAAACACATTTACGAAGAAAGCATACACATTGCTTTGAAACAGTGTCCAAGGAAAGATTTTTATGCATGTGAGTGCATTGATGTGAGAAATGGTGTGTTTGCAGTCAGAAATACATTTTATGGTCCAGCAACACCCATATATGTTGTGACAAAATACTTGGGCTAATTCAGTTCCAACTGTGGTTCAAAACTGTTATGTGTGCTGGAGTATTAAAAAGCTGCTGAATTGTACTTTTTCTTTACTTTCACATACACTGTGTTCACAGAAACATTGCTCGGATCTTGTCCCCTGGACCTTGGAGGACTTTTGGTGTGGATGATGTTCAGGTAAGATATTCCTTTACATTATTCCACTGAACTATACCATTTGATTGTCATTCCTTTATTGAAAAGTGTACGTTGTTCACACCACAGGGCCGACCAAAGCAAGGTTTCTCAAACAACTGTGGGGTGTTTGTTTTGATGGTAAGATGCTGTTCAGTATATTATATTAGTCCTATTTTCTGTTTTAACATATGAAAAGTTATAATTGTTTCTGTGCATGCAGTATGCAAAGCACACTATTGTTATTGTTTCTGTGCATGCAGTATGCAAAGCACACTATTGTTATTGCTCATGCTTTTTCTTGTTTATGATTTTGGGACCTATTTCCTACAGTTTTTACACGACATACACAATTCATACATCAAACTCCTGCAGAGCTGGATGCTGATGTGACATGCTGTGGCTTCATGGGGTGTCTTCTACATCCGGAAATATATTGTGTTATTATAACTATCAAACTTAACAACCTACTCTTTCTTAACTTACGGTACGCTTTGTACATTGCAATGGAAGCACAGTGTGATTTCACTGAGGTATGTATGAAATTATGAAATTCTCATCACAAATGGATATAATGTTTTTTGGGATCCCCATCCGATTGTGTGATTTTATATTTCAAAGGAAAACATGCAGCTAATTAGTTGATGGTGGTGCCTAGTTCTCCTGCAGAACTTTCCCACGCCGTAAGTCTTGAACATTATAACATCTTTTAATTTGCATCCTTAAAATCACTTATTTCACTGTAGCCAGACTGACCTGAATATATTTTCATATTTAATGTGTGTAATGTATGCCATTCACTCACTAAGATCTGAAGAAGAGAGGTTGAAAGATCGAAACAAAATACACTACAAGTAGGAGGTGTCATATGATGAGTGGTATAGTCTTAACCCCCCCTCTCATATGATGAGTGGTATAGTCTTAACCCCCACCCCCCTCTCATATGATGAGTGGTATAGTCTTAACCCCCACCCCCCCTCTCATATGATGAGTGGTATAGTCTTAACCCCCCCTCTCATATGATGAGTGGTATAGTCTTAACCCCCCCTCTCATATGATGAGTGGTATAGTCTTAACCCCCACCCCCCTCTCATATGATGAGTGGTATAGTCTTAACCCCCCCTCTCATATGATGAGTGGTATAGTCTTAACCCCCACCTCCCTCTCATATGATGCGTGGTATAGTCTTAACCCCCCCTCTCATATGATGAGTGGTATAGTCTTAACCCCCCCTCTCATATGATGAGTGGTATAGTCTTAACCCCCACCCCCCTCTCATATGATGAGTGGTATAGTCTTAACCCCCCCTCTCATATGATGAGTGGTATAGTCTTAACCCCACCCCCCTCTCATATGATGAGTGGTATAGTCTTAACCCCACCCCCCTCTCATATGATGAGTGGTATAGTCTTAACCCCACCCCCCTCTCATATGATGAGTGGTATAGTCTTAACCCCCCCTCTCATATGATGCGTGGTATAGTCTTAACCCCCACCCCCCTCTCATATGATGAGTGGTATAGTCTTAACCCCCACCCCCCCTCTCATATGATGAGAGGTATAGTCTTAACCCCCCCTCTCATATGATGAGTGGTATAGTCTTAACCCCCACCCCCCTCTCATATGATGAGTGGTATAGTCTTAACCCCCCCTCTCATATGATGCGTGGTATAGTCTTAACCCCCACCCCCCTCTCATATGATGAGTGGTATAGTCTTAACCCCCCCTCTCATATGATGCGTGGTATAGTCTTAACCCCCACCCCCCTCTCATATGATGAGTGGTATATAGTCTTAACCCCCACCCCCCCTCTCATATGATGAGTGGTATAGTCTTAACCCCCACCCCCCTCTCATATGATGAGTGGTATAGTCTTAACCCCACCCCCCTCTCATATGATGAGTGGTATAGTCTTAACCCCCACCCCCCTCTCATATGATGAGTGGTATAGTCTTAACCCCCACCCCCCTCTCATATGATGAGTGGTATAGTCTTAACCCCCACCCCCCTCTCATATGATGAGAGGTATAGTCTTAACCCCCACCCCCCTCTCATATGATGAGTGGTATAGTCTTAACCCCCACCCCCCTCTCATATGATGAGAGGTATAGTCTTAAAACTTCTTATGGCTGCAGGGGGCGTATTGAGTAGCCAGATAATATGTGCCCATTTCAAACGGCGTCATACTCAATTCTTGCTCGTACAATATGCATATTATTATTACAATTGGATAGAAAACACTCTCTAGTTTCTAAAAACGTTTGAATTATTTCTCTGAGTGAAACAGAAATCCTTCTGCAGCACTTTTCTTGACCAGGAAGTGAAATGTCAGAAATCTATGCTCTGTTCAACCTCATGCCTATACATGGGCGTGTTACGTAGGAGTCTACAAACACTTCCTACGCCTTCCCCTGGTTGTCAAGATGCGGTGAGAGAAGAAATTTCGTGTCTATCTTGGTCAGAGGTGGAATAAAAGGTCTTTGTTTGACGTGACCGTCCATTTCCTGTTTCTGGAGCGCGCGAAAGAGGACACGGATATGGCTTCTGTTTAGCTGTCGTTATGAAAGACGAACATCTCCGTCTTAGATTTGATTTGATACATGTCACCATATCATCGTAACGTATGTTTTTTCAATATAGTTTAATCAGATTATTGAAACTTTTTCGGGAGTTTTGCCGTGTTCCGTTTTCTAACTTTGTTGACGTTGGAGTAATCCGTGTCACTTGGCAAGTGGCCATGCTAAATGAAGAGGGATATTTGCCGTTCCAGATCAAAACAACGACTATTCTGGACAAAGGACACCTTATCCAACATTCTGACCGAAGATCACCAAAAGTAAGAAACATTTTATGATGCTATTTCTAATATCTGTCGTGCATGTTGACTGGTCGTGGGCGCCCAAGTGTTTCTGGCTATTGTGGCTATGCTAATATCACGCTACATTTTGTTTGCGCTGTAAAACATTTAATAAATCGGAAATATTGTCTAGAATCACAAGATGCCTGTCTTTCAATTGCTGTACACTATGTATTTTTCAGAAATGTTTTATGATGAGTAATTAGGTATTTGACGTTGGTGTCTGTAAATATTATGGCTGCTTTCGGTGCAATTTCTGATTGTAGCTGAAATGTAAACTATGAATTATACCTGAAATATGCAAATTTTTCGAAAAAAACATATGCTATACAATAAATATGTTATCAGACTGTCATCTGATGAGGTTGTTTCTTGGTTAGTGGCTATTTTTATCTTTATTTGGCCGAATTTGTGATAGCTACTGATGGAGTCATAAACTGATGGAGTAAGAATATTGGTGTCTTTTGCTAACGTGATTAGCTAATAGATTTACATATTGTGTCTTCCCTGTAAAACATTTTAAAAATCGGACATGTTGGCTTGATTCACAAGATGTGCACCTTTCATCTGGTGTCTTGGACTTGTTAATGTGTGAAAGTTAAATATTTAAAAAAAATATCTTTTGAATTTCGCGCCCTGCACTTGAGCTGGATGTTGTCATAAGTGTACCGGTGTCGGGCTGCAGCCATAACAGGTTAACCCCCACCCCCCTCTCACATGATGAGTGGTATAGTCTTAACCCCCACCCCCCCCTCTCATATGATGAGTGGTATAGTCTTAACCCCCACCCCCCTCTCATATGATGAGTGGTATAGTCTTAACCCCACCCCCCTCTCATATGATGAGTGGTATAGTCTTAACCCCCACCCCCCTCTCATATGATGAGTCGTATAGTCGTAAACCAATGTTTAAAGACTTAAACCCCCCCCCCTCCAATATATTTCAGGATGATGTTTCAGGATGACTGAGTCCAGGTGAGTCCAATATCGCTGATGCGTGTGACGAGGGAAGGCAGGTGTGCGTAATAGGTCTGCTCCCGCTCTCCCCCCCTGGCGCTTGAGGGCGCCAGGCTGCCCTGCATCACGCACTCCTGGCATCTATTACGCACACCTGCCTTCCCTCGTCACGCGCATCAGCGATATTGGACTCACCTCGACTCAGTAATCGTCTGTTTATTTCCTCCCCTATATTTGTCAGTTCCCTACTCTGTTCCCTGCTGCTCTCATTAACTGTTATTTTTCTGTGTTACTCGTGTGCTGACGCTGTTCCTATCTCGTTCCATGTCCGTTCCTTATTAAATGTTTGACCCCCGTACCTGCTTCATCTCTCCAGTGTCATCGCATGTGACATGGTTAGGCGGTGGCCCGTTCCTGTAGGCGGTGGCCCGTTCCTGTAGGTTCATGCTCTACAACATTCGCAGAGTACGACCCTGCCTCACACAGGAAGCGGCGCAGGTCCTAATCCAGGCACTTGTCATCTCCCGTCTGGATTACTGCAACTCGCTGTTGGCTGGGCTCCCTGCCTGTGCCATTAAACCCCTACAACTCATCCAGAACGCCGCAGCCCGTCTGGTGTTCAACCTTCCCAAGTTCTCTCACGTCACCCCGCTCCTCCGCTCTCTCCACTGGCTTCCAGATGAAGCTCGCATCCGCTACAAGACCATGGTGCTTGCCTACGGAGCTGTGAGGGGAACGGCACCTCCGTACCTTCAGGCTCTGATCAGGCCCTACACCCAAACAAGGGCACTGCGTTCATCCACCTCTGGCCTGCTCGCCTCCCTACCTCTGAGGAAGTACAGTTCCCGCTCAGCCCAGTCAAAACTGTTCGCTGCTCTGGCACCCCAATGGTGGAACAAACTCCCTCACAACGCCAGGTCAGCGGAGTCAATCACCACCTTCCGGAGACACCTGAAACCCCACCTCTTTAAGGAATACCTAGGATAGGATAAAGTAATCCTTCTAACCCCCCCCCCCCCCCCCCCTTAAATTATTTAGATGCACTATTGTAAAGTGGTTGTTCCACTGGATATCATAAGGTGAATGCACCAATTTGTAAGTCGCTCTGGATAAGAGCGTCTGCTAAATGACTTAAATGTAATGTAAATGTTAGAGGTTGCAAGATCGAATCCCCGAGCTGACAAGGTAAAAAAATAAATACATATTTCGTTCTGCCCCTGAACAAGGCAGTTAACCCACTGTTCCTAGGCCGTCATTGAAAATAAGAATTTGTTCTTAATAACTGACCTGCCTAGTTAAATAAAGGTAAAATAACATTTAAAAAAATGTACAAAGCACATTCAGCTTGTCAGTATGGTGTATAGTCTGTCTCCATTCTCATGAGGAAAGTAAATAGCATGTATATAATTTATGCTAAATGAAATAATATAATTAAAGTTATAACATTTATCAACACAATTTTAAAAGTACATGACATAACAAGTCTGTTGTTCACTGCAACAATATCAGTAGCTTTTCTCAAATATAGCATGAAATAAAAAGTGTAACAACACATCTGCTGGTACCACTTTATATAATATTTCTTACGATCTTCAAAAATGAAACACGTTTGTGTTCAAGGTGTGCCTGACAAAAATGTGGGCGTGGTCAATTGTTTGACTCCGCCCACGTTGAGCCTTGCCCCAAATTGCACACTACAGTCAGGGGTACTTGAAGAGGAGAGAGAACCATGGCAGGTCTGTGTTCTAGAATCTAGGGGGTTCTCATCTCAACAAACTAAAACAATGACAAAAACATAGAGATTCCAATTGAATTGAGTTATATGATCTCAATGGGCAAGAATCTCAAATAACTAACATTCGAATACACACGTCTGTCATGTCTCAAGTATTGAGTATATAAGAAATTAAATGCGGAAAGGATATCTGCACTAACTCATGAAGTTAACATCACATTTGGGAGCATAAATCAGTACGTTTCCTCTCTGCATGAGAGGCCTACAGACAGAAGTACACACATTTTCTTATCCTCCGTTCTCTATCTTCTGTGGTTTTCCTCTCTGCTTCTCAAGGTGAAGGGATGGTAATTCATCAGGGCTGGGACTGAGTAAAAGGGATTTAAATGTAAATAACTTGCTGCTTAAACTACGGTAATTAAAAAAAAACAGTCTTAAAGTGTTTGTGTGTGTATAACGTGTGTGTGTGTGTGTTTGTGTTTTTGTGTGTATGGGTGTGTGTGAGTGTGTGCACTTGTGTGTGTGTGCTGTGGAGACTGTTGGGACCTAACGCAGTGAGCGTGAGACAATCAGCTTGCTGTAGTTTGTAGTAGGATGTCAATAAGCCCCACATAAAAGCCTAAGCTGCTTTTATCATTGAAAAGGAAATCATGGGAAATGTCAGCACTTAATTCAATTAGATGAATGAGAGCAATTAGAGCGTTCACTGTCCTAATACAACTAGATCAGAATGAAGAAAAAACACACTAATGATAATGATAATGATAATAATAATAATGGTAATAGTAATAATGATAATGATAATAATGATAATAATAATAATAATGATAATAACAATAATGATAATAATAATAATGGTAATAGCAATAATGATAATGACAATAATGATAATGATAATGATAACGATAATGATAATGATAATGATAATAATAGTAATAGTAATAATGATAATAATAATAATGATAATAATAATAATAATAATGATAATGATAATAATGATAATAATGATAATAATAATAATGATAGTAATAATAACGATAAAAATGATAATGATAATAATAATGATAATAATAATAATGATAATGATATGCAAAGAGTCAATATTTGCAGTGTTGACCCTTCTTTTTCAAGACCTCTGCAATCCGCACTGGCATGCTGTGAATTAGCTTCTGGGTCACATCCTGACTGATGGCAGCCCATTCTTGCATAATCAATGCTTGGAGTTTGTCAGAATTTGTGGGTTTTTGTTTGTCCACCCACCTCTTGAGGATTGACCACAAGTTCTCAATGGGATTAAGGTCTGGGGAGATTCCTGGCCATGGACCCAAAATATCGATGTTTTGTTCCCCGAGCCACTTAGATATCACTTTTGCCTTATGGTAAGGTGCTCCATCATGCTGGAAAAGGCATTGTTCATCACCAAACTGTTCCTCTATGGTTGGGAGAAGTTGCTCTCGGAGGATGTGTTGGAACCATTCTTTATTCATGGCTGTGTTCTTAGGCAAAATTGTGAGTGAGCCCACTCCCTTGGCTGAGAAGCAACCCCACACATGAATGGTCTCAGGATGCTTTACTGTTGGCATGACAGTAAAATACCATCAGGACTGATGGTAGCGCTCACCCTGTCTTCTCCGGACAAGCTTTTTTCCGGATGCCCCAAACAATCGGAAAGGGGATTCATCAGAGAAAATGACTTTACCCCATTCCTCAGCAGTCCAATCCCTGTACCTTTCGCAGAATATCAGTCTGTCCCTGATGTTTTTCCTGGAAAGAAGTGGCTTCTTTGCTGCCCTTCTTGACACCAGGCCATCTTCCAAAAGTCTTCGCCTCACTGTGCGTGCAGATGCACTCACACCTGCCTGCTGCCATTCTTGAGCAAGCTCTGTACTGGTGGTGCCCCGATCATGCAGCTGAATCAACTTTAGGAGACGTCCTGGCGCTTGCTGGACTTTCTTGGGCGCCCTGAAGCCTTCTTCACAACAATTGAACCGCTCTCCTTGAAGTTCTTGATGATCCGATAAATGGTTGATTTAGGTGCAATCTTACTGGCAGCAATATCCTTGCCTGTGAAGCCTTTTTGTGCTAAGCAATGATGACGGCACTTGTTTCCTTGCAGGTAACCATGGTTGACGGAGGAAGAACAATGATTCCAAGCACCACCCTCCTTTTGAAGCTTCCAGTCTGTTATTCGAACTCAATCAGCATGACAGAGTGATCTCCAGCCATCCTCGTCAACACTCACACCGGTGTTAACGAGAGAATTCCTGACATGATGTCAGCTGGTCCTTTTGTGGCAGGGATGAAATGCAGTGGAAATGTTTTTGGGGGTTTCAGTTCATTTGCATGGCAAAGAGGGACTTTACAATTGATTGAAATTCATCTGATCACTCTTCATAACATTCTGGAGTATATGCAAATTGCCATCATACAAACTGAGGCAGCAGACTTTGTGAAATGTAATATTTGTGTCATTCTCAAAACTTTTGGCCACGACTGTACAAAATACACTGAATAGAAATATAAACACAACATGTAAAGTGTTGGTCTCATGTTTCATGAACTGAAATAAAAGATCCCAGAAATATGCACAAAAAGCTTATTTCTTTCAAATTCTGTGCATATATTTGTTTACATCCCTGTTAGTGAGAATTTCTCCTTTGCCAAGATAATCCATCCACCTGACAGGTGTGACATATCAAGAAGCTGAAGCGGCTTCTTCCCCTGCGGGATCGTCTGAGACCAGCCACCAGGACAGCTGATGAAACTGTGGGTTTGTACAACTGAATAATTTCTGCATAACTGTCATAAACCGTCTCAGGGAAGCTCATCTGCAAACCCGTTGTCTTCACCAGGGTCTTGACATATACAGTTCGGTGTCGTAACCGACTTCAGTTGGCAAATGCTCACCTTTGACGGCCACTGGCACGCTGGAGAAGTGAACTTTTCACAGATGAATCCCAGTTTCAACTGTACCGGGCAAATGGCAGACGTTGGCAGACGTATAGCGTTGTGTGGGCGAGCGGTTTGCTGATGTCAACGTTGTGAACAGAGTGCCCAATGTTGGCTGTGGGGTTATGGTATGGGCATGCAAAAGCTACGGACAACGATCACACATGCATTCTATCGATGGCAACTTGAATGCACAGAGATAACATGAGAAGATCCTGAGGCCTCTCTCTTTCTTCCTCTCCCTCTTCCTGCCAGTACACCCGGTTTGATATGTTTTTCCTCCCCTGTCCTACTCACTTTACCCTACTTTCTCTACTTTTCTGGTCCTTGCTTTCCACTCCCTCCCTCTCTTTCTCCAACCCCCTCCCTCTCTTTCTCCATCCCCCTCCATCTCTTTCTCCAACCCCCTCCATCTCTTTCTTCATCCTCTCCCTCTCTTTCTCCAACCCCCTCCCCTCGTTCTCTTTGTCCAACCCTCCCTCTCTTTCTCCAACCCCCTCCATCTCTTTCTTCACCAACCTCCCTCCCTCTCTTTCTCCAACCCCCTCCCTCTCTTTCTACACCCCTCCCTCTCTTTCTCCAACACCCTCCCCCTCTCTCTCTCCACCCCCTCCCTCTCTTTCTCCAACCACCCCTCTCTTTCTCCACCCCACTCCCTCTCTTTCTCCACCCCTTCACATTGCTTTCTCTCCCACCCACAGCCCCATTGCTTCTTTCTCTTTCTGGCCTTGGTAGAACCTGTAAAAACATCAATCTCATGTTCTTGTTATATCTAGAGTGTATACTGTACCGTACAGGCCTCTCTTCCTCTATTCCCCCTCGCTCCTCTCTTCCCACTATCCCCTCTCTGTTGCACTAAAATGCGATAGTAGGACCTTGAGTCAGGTTCTGCACCACTTCTCTCTCTAAATATCTAAAGATCCTTCAAGTTATTGGCCCCGAGACAAAAACAGGTCATCGACTCAGAATATAAATCATGTCACACACAACATTGATTATTTTCAAAAGAATCGGGGGGGGGGGGAGAAATGTTCAGGCTACATGCTAGAGGGGAAAAGCGTCTTTAGAGGTGGGTTTGATATGTTGACTGTGAAGTATAAGGGACTTAAACAGAGGAATACACCCTTCCCCATGTGGTCCAGTCTGCCTGGATACCACACACTTTCCCCTGTGGTCCAGATTGCCTGGATACCACACACTTTCCCCTGTGGTCCGGATTGCCTGGATTCCACACACTTTCCCCATGTGGTCCGGTCTGCCTGGATTCCACACACTCTCCCCTGTGGTCCGGTCTGCCTGGATTCCACACACTCTCCCCTGTGGTCCGGTCTGCCTGGATTCCACACACTTTCCCCATGTGGTCCAGTCTGCCTGGATACCACACACTTTCCCCTGTGGTCCAGTCTGCCTGGATACCACACACCTTTCCCCTGTGGTCCAGTCTGCCTGGATACCACACACCTTTCCCTGTGGTCCGGTCTGCCTGGATACCACACACCTTTCCCTGTGGTCCAGTCTGCCTGGATACCACACACCTTTCCCTGTGGTCCAGTCTGCCTGGATACCACACACCTTTCCCCTGTGGTCCAGTCTGCCTGGATACCACACACCTTTCCATGTGGTCCAGTCTGCCTGGATTCCACACACTTTCCCCATGTGGTCCGGTCTGCCTGGATTCCACACACTCTCCCCTGTGGTCCGGTCTGCCTGGATTCCACACACTTTCCCCTGTGGTCCGGTCTGCCTGGATACCACACACTTTCCCCATGTGGTCCAGTCTGCCTGGATACCACACACTTTCCCCTGTGGTCCGGTCTGCCTGGATACCACACACCTTTCCCCTGTGGTCCAGTCTGCCTGGATACCACACACCTTTCCCTGTGGTCCGGTCTGCCTGGATACCACACACCTTTCCCTGTGGTCCAGTCTGCCTGGATACCACACACCTTTCCCTGTGGTCCGGTCTGCCTGGATACCACACACCTTTCCCCTGTGGTCCAGTCTGCCTGGATACCACACACCTTTCCCTGTGGTCCAGTCTGCCTGGATACCACACACCTTTCCCTGTGGTCCGGTCTGCCTGGATACCACACACCTTTCCCTGTGGTCCGGTCTGCCTGGATACCACACACCTTTCCCCTGTGGTCCAGTCTGCCTGGATACCACACACCTTTCCCTGTGGTCCAGTCTGCTTGGATACCACACACCTTTCCCGGTGGTCCAGTCTGCTTGGATACCACACACCTTTCCCGGTGGTCCAGTCTGCCTGGATACCACACACCTTTTCCCTGTGGTCCAGTCTGCCTGGATACCACACACCTTTTCCCTGTGGTCCAGTCTGCCTGGATACCACACACCTTTCCCCTGTGGTCCAGTCTGCCTGGATACCACACACCTTTCCCCTGTGGTCCAGTCTGCTTGGATACCACACACCTTTCCCCTGTGGTCCAGTCTGCCTGGATACCACACACCTTCCCCTGTGGTCCAGTCTGCCTGGATACCACACACTTTCCCCTGTGGTCCAGATTGCCTGGATACCACACACTTTCCCCTGTGGTCCAGATTGCCTGGATTCCACACACTTTCCCCATGTGGTCCGGTCTGCCTGGATTCCACACACTCTCCCCTGTGGTCCGGTCTGCCTGGATTCCACACACTTTACCCTGTGGTCCGGTCTGCCTGGATTCCACACACTTTCCCCATGTGGTCCGGTCTGCCTGGATACCACACACTTTCCCCTGTGGTCCGGTCTGCCTGGATACCACACACCTTTCCCCTATGGTCCGGTCTGCCTGGATACCACACACCTTTCCCTGTGGTCCGGTCTGCCTGGATACCACACACCTTTCCCTGTGGTCCAGTCTGCCTGGATACCACACACCTTTCCCTGTGGTCCGGTCTGCCTGGATACCACACACCTTTCCCCTGTGGTCCAGTCTGCCTGGATACCACACACCTTTCCCTGTGGTCCGGTCTGCCTGGATACCACACACCTTTCCCCTGTGGTCCAGTCTGCAGGAACAATCCTCCAGTTTGCTACATTGTCAAAGCACAGTCAGCTCTGTTTTATTTGTATTGTAATATAAATCCCTTTGTTATATTTCTGTCAGAGTCAACACGGAGAGAGGAAAGACGTGAGAGAGAATGGGATACAGTATGTGCTGGGTTTATACCTGTGTTATACACACACGTTGAGAACGATTGAAAGGACAGGAGGTTGATGAGGTGAGTGAGTGAAAGACACAGGAAAGGGGAGGCAGAGAGGGGGAAGGTTGTAACAGAGTAGGATGACCCATAAAGGGGGAGACAAAGAGGTTGGAGTCAGCGGGAGAAAGGGGGAGACAGAGACATGGAAAGGAGCAAGCAGGAGAAAGAGGGAGACAAAGAGGTTGGAGTCAGCATGAGAAAGAGGGAGACAGAGAGATGGAAAGGAGAAAGCGGGAGAAAGGGGGAGACAGAAAGATGTGAAGGAGCAAGCGGGAGAAAGGGGGAGACAGAGAGATGGAAAGGAGCAAGCGGGAGAAAGAGGGAGACAGAGAGGAAGAGGTTGCAGCAGAATAGAGTGAGTAGTAGCAGAGTAGGATTAGACATAAAGGATGTGAGAGCTCAAAAACAGTAGAACAGTGGGGTGAGTTCATGGTAAAGTTGAGCTTGTCTGATTAATGCATGTTGTCTCTGTGCTGTGGCTCAGACCTGAGGGAAAGGGATAAGACATCTAATTAACGACACAGAGGGAAGTAGCCCGACGGCCAATCAAATCCGCTTTTGAAACAATGCCCCCCTGAGACCATGGAAACGGGACAACAGGGTTTCCACGGCGATGAGGTCTGTTCTGTCATGCTGTTGGGGCAGTACTGTACACTTCACTAAACAAGGTTCTGAGGTTCCAAATGGAACACTTCTTTGTGTGGCATTTTGTTTTGAATCTTCTCTCACCCCTCCGGTTGTCTCGGTTGTTTTGTCGTGGAAAATGTTGAAAAGTAAGTTGAAAAACCAGATGAGTTCATTTGGAGTGTGAGTTTTGTTTTCACTTGTGTTTTGACTCATAGACATGATGCTAGAGAGATAGATGAGACAGAGAGAGAAAGGAAGCTAGAAAGAGGGAGAGGTAAAAGGTACGGTTCAACGAC
The DNA here is from genome assembly GCF_016432855.1 of Salvelinus namaycush. Lineage (NCBI taxonomy): Eukaryota > Metazoa > Chordata > Actinopteri > Salmoniformes > Salmonidae > Salvelinus > Salvelinus namaycush. Next base: position 7,228,907 of record NC_052329.1, on the reverse strand, counting down.
TCTCTAGTCTGAAGGACAAACAGCCTGTTGTATCAGTTGTTCCCCGTAGAACAATCTAAACGCTGAGGGGGCCATGTTGTTTCCTGCATCCCTTTGTTCTCTACATGAGATACCATCAGATACCTTCCCTGGCCACTGCCCCCCCCCCCCCCCCCCCCAAGGAAGAGGATAAACTAGCTAATCCACTCATATCTGGACCAGTATAGGATGACAGGAAGAGAGAGAGGTAGGGGTGGAAGGAGAGGGAGAGGTGGAGGAAGAAGGGGAGGGACAGATAGAGGTAGGAGTGGAGGGAGAGGGTGAGGGGTAGTGAGAGGGGGAGAGAGAGACAGAGGTAGGGGTGGAGCGAGAGGGGGGGGGGGGTAGGGGTGGAGGGAGAGGGGGAGGTAGAGGTGGAGGGAGATTGGGGCTGAGAGGGAATGAGAACGAGTGAAAGAGAATACAGAATGGACAGTTACAGATAGACACGTAGAGAAAAGAGAGGGATTATGAAAGAAAGAATTGAAAGGGATCGATGTGGGCCATGGCCAACAGGGAGATTATGTGATTTTCATCTGAGCAGTGAGTGAGAGGGCTGGGGTGTGTGTGTGTGTGTGTGTGTGTGTGTGTGTGTGTGTGTGTGTGTGTGTGTGTGTGTGTGTGTGTGTGTGTGTGTGTGTGTGTGCGTGTGGGTGAGAGGAGTTGTAGGATTGATCATGTCTGAACACATGATTGATAGGCGATGTCACACCTCTTCGATCTGCTCACTATAAATGATTCATGTCTTCATCTGTTCTTCCCTCGGTCCAATGATTAATGTCTTCATCTCTCCTTCCCTCGCTCCAATGATTCATGTCTTCATCTCTCCCTCGCTCCAATGATTCATCCCTTCATCTCTCCTCCCTCACTCCAATGATTCATGTCTTCATCTCTCCTTCCCTCGCTCTAATTATAAATGTCTTCATCTCTCTACCCTCACTCCAATGATTCATGTCTTCATCTCTCCTTCCCTCGCTCTAATTATAAATGTCTTCATCTCTCTACCCTCACTCCAATGATTCATCCCTTCATCTCCCCTTCCCTCGCTCCAATTATTAATGTCTTCATCTCTCCTTCCCCCTGCTCCAAGTACACAGATCAAACGCTGTGCTGCTGGACACACACTCACAAAGATACACACCCAGATACACACACACACACACACACACACACACACACACACACACACACACACACACACGTTGTCTACTGTACAACCTGTACCAGACATGTTCAAACACAACCTGTACCAGACATGTTCAAACACAACCTGTACCAGACATGTTCAAACACAACCTGTACCAGACATGTTCAAACACAACCTGTACCAGACATGTTCAAACACAACCTGTACCAGACATGTTCAAACACAACCTGTACCAGACATGTTCAAACACAACCTGTACCAGACATGTTCAAACACAACCTGTACCAGACATGTTCAAACACAACCTGTACCAGACATGTTCAAACACAACCTGTACCAGACATGTTCAAACACAACCTGTACCAGACATGTTCAAACACAACCTGTACCAGACATGTTCAAACACAACCTGTACCAGACATGTTCAAACACAACCTGTACCAGACATGTTCAAACACAACCTGTACCAGACATGTTCAAACACAACCTGTACCAGACATGTTCAACACAACCTGTACCAGACATGTTCAATACAACCTGTACCAGACATGTTCAATACAACCTGTACCAGACATGTTCAATACAGCCTGTACCAGACATGTTCAATACAACCTGTACCAGACATGTTCAACACAGCCTGTACCAGACATGTTCAACACAGCCTGTACCAGACATGTTTAATACAACCTGTACCAGACATGTTTAATACAACCTGTACCAGAAATGACTATTTACTGTACCAGACATGTTCAACACAACCTAATTAGAGATCAATGTTAGACTAGTTGGTAATAGACTAGACATTGTGTTAGAGCAGAGACTGACTAGCTTCCTGGCTAGCAGCCCTTCCAACTCATTAGATCCCATTTGGTGATCCCACTGCATGTTAACACATAGAAGAATTAATACAAGAAACTAATGAGGGATGTTACTGTTATAGTAATGAACACTGTTCTTCACAAACCCATGGAGGGAGGAGGGAGGGAGGGAGGGTGAGAGAGAGAGAGAGACAGAGAGGGAGGGAGAGAGAGAGCTATAGAACCTGTGGACTGCAAAGCTATAGAACTCGTGGAGTGTAAAACTGTAGAACTTGTGGACTGTAAAGCTGTAGAACTTGTGGACTGTAAAGCTCTAGAACTCGTGATCTGTAAAGCTGTAGAACTTGTGGACTGTAAAGCTGTAGAAGTCGTGGACTGTAAAGCTGTAGAAGTCGTGGACTGTAAAGCTGTAGAAGTCGTGGACTGTAAAGCTGTAGAAGTCGTGGACTGTAAAGCTGTAGAAGTCGTGGACTGTAAAGCTGTAGAAGTCGTGGACTGTAAAGCTGTAGAACTCTTGGACTGTAAAGCTGAAGAACTCGTGGACTGTAAAGCTCGTGGACTGTAAAGCTGAAGAACTCGTGGACTGTAAAGCTGTAGAACTCGTGGACTGTAAAGCTGTAGAACTCGTGGACTGTAAAGCTGTAGAACTCATGGACTGTAAAGCTGTAGAACTCATGGACTGTAAAACTGTAGAAGTCGTGGACTGTAAAGCTGTAGAAGTCGTGGACTGTAAAGCTGTAGAAGTCGTGGACTGTAAAGCTGTAGAAGTCGTGGACTGTAAAGCTGTAGAAGTCGTGGACTGTAAAGCTGTAGAAGTCGTGGACTGTAAAGCTGTAGAAGTCGTGGACTGTAAAGCTGTAGAAGTCGTGGACTGTAAAGCTGTAGAACTCGTGGACTGTAAAGCTGTAGAACTCGTGGACTGTAAAGCTGAAGAACTCGTGGACTGTAAAGCTGAAGAACTCGTGGACTGTAAAGCTGTAGAACTCGTGGACTGTAAAACTGTAGAACTCGTGGACTGTAAAGCTGTAGAACTCGTGGACTGTAAAGCTGTAGAACTCGTGGACTGTAAAGCTGTAGAACTCGTGGACTGTAAAACTGTAGAAGTCGTGGACTGTAAAGCTGTAGAAGTCGTGGACTGTAAAGCTGTAGAAGTCGTGGACTGTAAAGCTGTATAACTCGTGGACTGTAAAGCTGTATAACTCGTGGACTGTAAAGCTGTATAACTCGTGGACTGTAAAGCTGTAGAACTCGTGGACTGTAAAGCTGTAGAACTCGTGGACTGTAAAGCTGTAGAACTCGTGGACTGTAAAGCTGTAGAACTTGTGGACTGTAAAGCTGTAGAAGTCGTGGATTGTAAAGCTGTAGAAGTCGTGGACTGTAAAGCTGTAGAAGTCGTGGACTGTAAAGCTGTAGAAGTCGTGGACTGTAAAGCTGTAGAAGTCGTGGACTGTAAAGCTGTAGAAGTCGTGGACTGTAAAGCTGTAGAAGTCGTGGACTGTAAAGCTGTAGAAGTCATGGACTGTAAAGCTGTAGAAGTCATGGACTGTAAAGCTGTAGAAGTCATGGACTGTAAAGCTGTAGAAGTCGTTGACTGTAAAGCTGTAGAAGTCGTTGACTGTAAAGCTGTAGAAGTCGTTGACTGTAAAGCTGTAGAAGTCGTGGACTGTTAAGGTGTAGAACTCTTGGACTGTTAAGGTGTAGAACTCTTGGACTGTAAAGCTGTAGAACTCTTGGACTGTAAAGCTGAAGAACTTGTGGACTGTAAAGCTGAAGAACTTGTGGACTGTAAAGCTGAAGAACTTGTGGACTGTAAAACTGTAGAACTTGTGGACTGTAAAGCTGTAGAACTCGTGGACTGTAAAACTGTAGAACTCGTGGACTGTAAAGCTGTAGAACTCATGGACTGTAAAGCTGTAGAACTCGTGGACTGTAAAGCTGTAGAAGTCGTGGACTGTAAAGCTGTAGAAGTCGTGGACTGTAAAGCTGTAGAATTCGTGGACTGTAAAGCTGTAGAAGTCGTGGACTGTAAAGCTGTAGAAGTCGTGGACTGTAAAGCTGTAGAAGTCGTGGACTGTAAAGCTGTAGAAGTCGTGGACTGTAAAGCTGTAGAAGTCGTGGACTGTAAAGCTGTAGAACTCTTGGACTGTAAAGCTGAAGAACACGTGGACTGTAAAGCTGTAGAACTCGTGGACTGTAAAGCTGTAGAACTCGTGGACTGTAAAGCTGTAGAACTCGTGGACTGTAAAGCTGTAGAACTCGTGGACTGTAAAGCTGTAGAACTCGTGGACTGTAAAGCTGTAGAACTCATGGACTGTAAAGCTGTAGAACTCATGGACTGTAAAGCTGTAGAACTCGTGGACTGTAAACCTGTAGAACTTGTGGACTGTAAAACTGTAGAACTCGTGGACTGTAAAGTCCCTCTGTGTTTCCTCTGTTCATTCTAACTGTCGTTGTCTCTGACTGACTTTAATGGTTTACGCTAAACGTTCTGCTCTGGAAAGCTATTAATGTTCCGCTTGTATTCTTCCATTCATTCCTCCCACTCTCTCCTAACCTGTTTTTATTTTACAAGCCACGGCATTCCGAAACGCTCCGCAGCGTTCCCTAATGGCTGTGTTAGACACTCCTCCAGCTCCTGATATTACCTGGTGTGGCTGATGAGAGTTGACATGACGCGTATGTCTCTCTCTCTCACACACACACACACACACACACACACACACACACACACACACACACACACACACACACACACACACACACACACACACACACACACACACACACACACACACACACACACACACACACACACACACACACAGATATAATCAGGGAGAAATTCAGTGGGAAGATGTCCGAGACACACAGTGACAACAGGGTATTGTGTGTGATTGATGTGGTGTTGCTGCGGTGTATCGACACATCACCTCATCAACAGGAAACATGGTGTGCGTGTGTTCTGACTGGACATCACACTGCTCGTATATTACCAATGCTCTCTGTTCTTGGGGTTACACACACAGAGTGATGCGTGGCCTCGGCCCTGACTGGACAGATCCATCATAATGAAGGAGAGAGGCTTTATTGGGAACTCAGTGATGCAGCAAACACACCACTCAATGGACAACCATTTACCATAACGGGTGATAACGGGGGGTGATAACGGGGGTGATAACAGGGGTGATACAGTGCATTAGAGATGGTTGTCTGATCATCAACAAAGACACGCCCGATGGATTCAACACCACTAACCACAGAGAAGAATTACATTTTTTTCTCTAAATCAAACAAACATATATTTTTTTAAATAGCCTTCAAGAGGAACATTTAATGACTTATACCCAGGACTGTTCAGATCAGATCTAGCCCAGAGAGATCTATCCCAGATCAGATCTATCCCAGATCAGATCTATCCCAGAGAGATCTAGCCCTCCTTGAATCACAAACAAAGCAGGAATATCATCTCTACTCCTAACCCCAGTGGTAAGTCATGGTAACCTCAGCCAATAGATGCAGGACTGAGACATTACAACTGACCTCTTTATTTCCAGGCTGCAGTCGAAGGTGCTCCAGTAAAAGCAGCCAATTAGCAAGTGTTACAGTTGATCTGATGGGTGTGTGATTAATTTTGATGCACTGTGTCACACCAGTGTCCTGCCCTTCAGATCAGGCCATCAGCTGGGACTGGTTACTCACTACATAACGCAGCATGTCACTGATGAACAACTTCAACTGGCTAGTTTTTTTTTCTTTTTTTCCTCTCTCTCTCTTCTCCTCTCCTCTCCTCTCCTCTCCTCTCCTCTCCTCTCCTCTCCTCTCCTCTCCTCTCCTCTCCTCTCCTCTCCTCTCCTCTCCTCTCCTCTCCTCTCCTCTCCTCTCCTCTCTCCTGTCTGACTTATATTGTACATTTGCTGTTGTTGTGTTGAACTGTAAATCTAGGACAATCTTCCATCTACATCCACTATAAAATAATCAGCAGTAAGGGATGGATCACTAGTTTAGGGGCTTGATCACCATGCAAAGACTCACTTCCTACAGTTGATTAGTTGATTACGTCATGTTTAAGCCCTCCAAGTAACCATCATGACTGTAAAATCTACTGTAAATCCGTTGTTGTAATTCACAGGCTTTGGGCCTTCAGGATCCGCGCTGAAAGGTGCGCTAGAAGATCTTATGTAGTGACACGAGAAAGAACAATACAAGTACGCACCACAGAGCATTCGTTGTCCACACACGCCTATACACTGACTGTGGTGTGTGTGTGTGCCAGGGTAGATCCATAGACCCCAGACAGAGAGAAGGAGAGGCGCCTGTGAAGTTTTCCCCTCCTCCTTTTTCAAATAACAAAACGCAGGCCTCACACGGTGCATCACCCTTCATCAGGGTGTGTGGTAGAGAGAGAATTATAGGGCCTCACGCTGTCCAACACCCTTCATCAGGGTGTGTAGTAGCGAGAGAATTATAGGGCCTCACGCGGTGCATCACCCTTCATCAGGGTGTGTGGTAGAGAGAGAATTATAGGGCCTCACGCTGTCCAACACCCTTCATCAGGGTGTGTAGTAGCGAGAGAATTATAGGGCCTCACGCAGTGCATCACCCTTCATCAGGGTGTGTGGTAGAGAGAGAATTATAGGGCCTCACGCTGTCCAACACCCTTCATCAGGGTGTGTAGTAGCGAGAGAATTATAGGGCCTCACGCGGTGCATCACCCTTCATCAGGGTGTGTAGCAGAGAGAGAATTATAGGGCCTCACGCTGTGCAACACCCTTCATCAGGGTGTGTGGTAGAGAGAGAATTATAGGGTGTGGCAAACCTCTTCAAGGTTATGAGCGTTTGTCACAAATTAAGTGAGAAACTGTCACCAAATTACCCCAGAATGAGAGTTCTTTCGAACAGGACAGTACCTGTGTGTTTGTTTCTCCGTCATGGTCCACCCAGGTCGTAGGCAAGGTCAAGGATAGCAGGGTTCGGTACACGAATCGGGTTCTCGGTATGTCCAGGTCCAAACGCCAACAGGTAAGTCCAAAACAGTCCAGCTCATACACGGTAAATCCAGCCAATATCTATTGTCTCTTTCTCTACGGTTCACAGATCCTTCCACCCCTCTCTCCCTCTTCCTGGTTTTTCTTGACCCTTTATCTGTGTGTCAGCTCCACCTTCTGAGGGTTCCCTTTGCTTCTGGGACTTGTAGTTTTGGCAGTCGGCCATTTTGTGATCTGTAGTTCTGATCGGGGTGGCCATTTTAGTGATCGGGCAGAGCCCGTTTATTAGTTCTGCTCTCACATATCTGCCATTTATCACTCGACCCCCTTCTTTGCCACACATCTCCCCCCCTAGATCCGACCCCCTAGGTCGGGCTACCGCAGCAAAATATGCGTGCATGCGGGATAACCCATCCACATTTCCCATTTCCTTCCCTGCTTTGTGTTTCAAGTCAAAGTGAAACGGTTGGAGACTCAAAAACCACCGCATCACCCGAGCGTTCTTCTCTTTAGCCCTATGCATCCAGGTGAGTGGGGCATGGTCACTGATGAGGGTGAAGTGGCGCCCCAGCAGGTAGTATTTCAGGCTTTCTAGACCCACTTTACTGCCAGCGCCTCTTTCTCAACGACCGCGTAGTTGGTTTCCCGTGGTTCCAGCTTCCTGCTTAAAAACAGGATGGGGTGTTCCACCCCTTCTACCTCTTGGGATAGCACTGCTCCCAAGCCGACCTCTGAGGCATCCGTCTGAACCACAAACTCTTTCTCAAAGTCTGGTACCACCAGCACTGGATTACAGCAGAGAGCCTCCTGTAATGTCCTAAATGCTTTGGTGGCCCTTTCATCCCATTTGACCATGTTTGGCCCTCTGGCTCTAGTCATGTCGGTGAGTGGGGCGGCCACTGTGGCATAACTTGGGATGAACTTCCGGTAGTAACCGGTCAGCCCTAGGAACGCTCGAACTTGCTTCTTATTTACTGGTTTCGGCCATTCTCTAATTGCCTCCACCTTCTTACGTTGGGGTTTGATTAACCCTCTTCCCACGGTGTATCCCAGATACTCTGTTTCCCCTAACCCCACATAACACTTGGCAGGGTTCGCCGTGAGCCCTGCCTTTCTAAGGGCGTCTAACACCGCCTGTACCCGGGGTAAGTGGGATTCCCAATCAGGGCTGTAGATTCCCACGTCATCTAAATAAGCTGCGGCGTATGCCTGGTGCGGTTTTAGGACCTTGTTCATGAGCCGTTGAAAGGTGGCTGGGGCCCCGTGTAAGCCGAATGGCATGACGGTGTATTGAAACAAACCGTCAGGGGTTGCAAAGGCTGTCTTTTCTTTGGCCCTGGGTGTCAGAGGAATTTACCAGTACCCTTTAGTCAGGTCCAGGGTCGTAATGTACCGAGCTTTACCAACTTTCTCCAGTAGTTCGTCTACTCGGGGCATGGGGTAGGCATCAAACTTGGAGATTTCATTTACCTTCCGAAAGTCGTTACAGAACCGCAAAGACCCATCGGGCTTGGAGACCATCACAATTGGGCTAGACCACTCACTATGTGACTCCTCGATCACTCCAGCTGTCAACATTTTCTCTGTCTCTGCTCTAATCGCGGCCTGTCGAGCCTCGGGTACCCGATATGGCCTCATGCTCACTTTTCTCCCTGGTAGGGAAACGATATCGTGAGCCGTAACCTCAGTTCGGCCGGGTACCTCTGAAAACACATCTCTGTTTTTCTGGATCAGGGTCTTTACTTCCTGTACTTGTGCTGGGGACAGAGTAGGTGAAATATTTACTTCGGCTGCCCCCTGAGTGTGTGTAGGGTATGTGACCATTAGTGTTTCTCTCTCTCTCCATGCTTTTAACAGGTTTATGTGATAGATCTGTTCCTGTGGCCGTAGACCTGGCTGTCGGATCCGATAATTCACTTCTCCTATTCTCTCCAGTACTTCATATGGTCCTTTCCATGTGGCTAGTAGTTTGCACTCTACCGTGGGGATCAGCACTAACACCTTATCTCCCGGTTGAAATTCCCTCAGGGTAGCCTGCCGGTTATAAGTGTGCCGCTGGTGCTCTTGTGCTTGTCTCATGTGCTCTCGGACGATGGGCATGACTGTGGCTATCCTGTCTTGCATTGCCGTGACGTGCTCTATGACACTAGTATACGGGGTGGATTGGTGCTCCCAGGTTTCCCGGGCGATGTCTAAGATTCCCCGGGGGTGCCTCCCATATACCAGCTCAAAGGGAGAAAACCCCAGTGAGGCTTGAGGAACCTCTCTAATGGCAAACATCAGATACGGCAACATGCAATCCCAGTTTTTCCCATCCTTATCGATTACCTTCCTGAGCATTGACTTCAGGGTCCTGTTGAATCTCTCAACCAGCCCGTCCGTCTGAGGATGGTAAACCGATGTCCTCAACTGTTTCACCTGCCACAATTTACAAAGGTCCGCCATAAGGCGGGACATAAAGGGGGTCCCCTGGTCAGTAAGGATCTCCTTTGGAACCCCTACCCTGGTGAACAAGAACACTAATTCCTTGGCAATATTTTTGGAAGTCATCGTCCGAAGGGGAATGGCTTCTGGGTAGCGAGTGGCATAATCTAGAATGACCAGAATGTATTGGTGTCCTCTGGCGGACTTGGGTAGTGGGCCCACTATATCCATCGCTATCCTCTCAAATGGCGTTTCGATTATGGGGAGTGGCACTAACGGGCTTCTAACAGCTGGTCGGGGAGCTGTTAACTGGCACTCCGGGCACTCTCCACAATGCCGAGCCACTTCAGCCTGAATTCCTGGCCAGTAAAACCTCCTTACAATCCGGTCTCGGGTTTTATCGATACCAAGGTGTCCACCCAGAATGTGCCCATGAGCTAGATCCAGTACTGTCCTCCGGTACCGGGTGGGGACCAACAACTGTTCAACCACATCAACCCCTATTTTTGAGACTCTGTACACCAAACCCTTTTTCATAATGAAGTGGGGAAAACTCTTAGGCCTCCTCCCATCATTTATGGGAGTACCATCGACGACCTGCACGTCTGCTCTGGCTTGCTGCAGGGTTGGATCCTGGTTTTGGGCCGTCCCGAAATTAGTCAAGGACCCTGCCAGGTCTGCTGGTTCTAGATCGTCATCCTCTGGATTCAGATCGACCCCAGCCCCAGTAGTACCGGGCTGTTCGTTGTCAACGAGGTTTGCCACTTCATCCTCATCCTCCCCTACTAGCACCTGTGAGGTTGGCCCCTGGGAGACCTCTTTTCTTGGCTTTGGTTGAAGGCCCCATGCTTCTTCCTGCTTGGTCAGGGTTGTTGGCTTCTCAAATATGCCATTCTTTTGGCATAACTACGCAAAGTTAGGAAAGTGTCTACCCAATATTACATCATATGGCATCTTTGGGACCACGCCGACCTCACAATTCAGCAGATCGTCCTCTGTTTGTATGCTCACTAAGGCTGTGGGGTACAGACGGGTATCCCCATGAATGCATGTAACACTGATATCCTGACTTGTATCCAGTTTATGAGTTGGCACTAGGTTTGCAACGACCAGGGTTAGCATACTGCCGGAATCCAGCAGTGCTTCAACCTCTTTCTCTTCAACCATCACCCTGCAAATATATTTGTTTCTTGATCTTTCAAGTACAGTGGTTACAACAGGACATGCATACCACATATCATCTTCTTTTTCACAGAGGTTACATTGCATTGGCTCTTCTTTAATAGGGCAGTAGGCTGCAATATGTCCTGGTCGATTACAATTGTAACAGATAATAGGCGTTCGGGCGGGAGACCCCCTAGACCCCCGGTCCCGGTTTCCGTTTTCTCCCTTAGTGTCTCGGCCCGATTCTGATTCTTTCCTCATGCCCCCACGCTGCTCTCTTCCCCCTCCACCTGTTGGGACAGTCTTACCCTGTCCGCTGGTTCGCCCAGGCCTGGGGAATGGGAATCTTTCCTCCTGTGCCTGCTCAGCTGTTCCTGCCGTACAATACCGTTCAACCAGGCCCACGAGATGGTCGGCGGAAAGTACCTCGTTCTGGCCAACCCATCGTCGCACTTCTTGGGGTAGACCTCGCTGAAACTGGTTGAGTACGATGGTCTCGACAATCTCGGCGGAGGAACGGGTCTCCGGTCGCAACCATTTCCGTGCCAGGTGAATCAAGTCGAACATCTGTGTTCGGGGAGGTTGTCCAGATCGGTAGGACCACTGGTGAAAGCGGTGTGCCCTCACGGTATCGGTCACTCCCAGTCTTGCCAGAATCTCTCCCTTTAGTTTATCGTAATCCTGTGCATCTGTCAACTCCAGGTCGAAATACGCTTTTTGAGCGTCCCCTGCCAGGTATGGTGCCAGAAGCCCTGCCCATTCTTCTTTCGGCCACTTCTCCCTCTCTGCAGTCCTTTCGAAGGTGGTAAGATATGCTTCCACATCATCCTGTGCTGTCATTTTTTAAAGAAAATGATTGGCCCGCCTCTGGGTATTTGCAGCTGGTAATTGAGCCCCAATTTGGTCCGCTAGCCCCTTTAGGCCTTCTCTTAACTCCCGGGTGTTTCTCTCTTGCTCTTCTCTGAGCAGCTGGTTGGTGCGGTGCTGGACCTGTAACGTGTCCTGGTACATTTGCATTGCATCCTGATGAGCTATTTGTTGAGCTCTAGTTGCCTCTTGTTGGGTGGCCGCCGCTTGTAACAGGGCTTGTATGGCTCCCTCCATACTCATTTTCCTGAGAAACTGTCCTAACCAAACAAAGACACAAAAAAAAAAAACCTGACTCCCCTTTGGAGTGCTAACTGAACTTTTTTTTCTTTTTTTTTCTTCTTTTTACCTAACCAGCGGAATGGTTAGTCCATATGCCCACATTCTCCACCACGTGTGGCAAACCTCTTCAAGGTTATGAGCGTTTGTCACAAATTAAGTGAGAAACTGTCACCAAATTACCCCAGAATGAGAGTTCTTTCGAACAGGACAGTACCTGTGTGTTTGTTTCTCCGTCATGGTCCACCCAGGTCGTAGGCAAGGTCAAGGATAGCAGGGTTCGGTACACGAATCGGGTTCTCGGTATGTCCAGGTCCAAACGCCAACAGGTAAGTCCAAAACAGTCCAGCTCATACACGGTAAATCCAGCCAATATCTATTGTCTCTTTCTCTACGGTTCACAGATCCTTCCACCCCTCTCTCCCTCTTCCTGGTTTTTCTTGACCCTTTATCTGTGTGTCGGCTCCACCTTCTGAGGGTTCCCTTTGCTTCTGGGACTTGTAGTTTTGGCAGTCGGCCATTTTGTGATCTGTAGTTCTGATCGGGGTGGCCATTTTAGTGATCGGGCAGAGCCCGTTTATTAGTTCTGCTCTCACATATCTGCCATTTATCACTCGACCCCCTTCTTTGCCACAAGGGCCTCACGCTGTGCAACACCCTTCATCAGGGTGTGTAGTAGAGAGAGAATTGTAGGGCCTCACGCTGTGCATCACCCTTCATCAGGGTGTGTGGTAGAGAGAGAATTATAGGGCCTCACGCTGTGCATCACCCTTCATCAGGGTGTGTGGTAGAGAGAGAATTATAGGGCCTCACGCTGTGCAACACCCTTCATCAGGGTGTGTAGTAGAGAGAGAATTATAGGGCCTCACGCTGTGCAACACCCTTCATCAGGGTGTGTAGTAGAGAGAGAATTATAGGGCCTCACGCTGTGCAACACCCTTCATCAGGGTGTGTGGTAGAGAGAGAATTATAGGGCCTCACGCTGTGCATCACCCTTCATCAGGGTGTGTGGTAGAGAGAGAATTATAGGGCCTCACGCTGTGCAACACCCTTCATCAGGGTGTGTAGTAGAGAGAGAATTATAGGGCCTCACGCTGTGCAACACCCTTCATCAGGGTATGTAGTAGAGAGAAAATTATAGGGCCTCACGCTGTGCAACACCCTTCATCAGGGTGTGTAGTAGAGAGAGAATTATAGGACCTCACGCTGTCCAACACCCTTCATCAGGGTGTGTAGTAGAGAGAGAATTATAGGACCTCACGCTGTGCATCACCCTTCATCAGGGTGTGTAGCAGAGAGAGAATTATAGGGCCTCACGCTGTGCAACACCCTTCATCAGGGTGTGTAGTAGAGAGAGAATTATAGGACCTCACGCTGTGCAACACCCTTCATCAGGGTGTGTAGTAGAGAGAGAATTATAGGGCCTCACGCTGTCCAACACCCTTCATCAGGGTGTGTAGTAGAGAGAGAATTATAGGGCCTCACGCTGTCCAACACCCTTCATCAGGGTGTGTAGTAGAGAGAGAATTATAGGGCCTCACGCTGTCCAACACCCTTCATAAGGGTGTGTAGTAGAGAGAGAATTATAGGACCTCACGCTGTCCAACACCCTTCATCAGGGTGTGTAGTAGAGAGAGAATTATAGGGCCTCACGCTGTGCATCACCCTTCATCGGGGTGTGTAGTAGAGAGAGAATTATAGGGCCTCACGCTGGGCATCACCCTTCATCAGGGTGTGTAGTAGAGAGAGAATTATAGGGCCTCACGCTGTGCAACACCCTTCATCGGGGTGTGTAGTAGAGAGAGAATTATAGGGCCTCACGCTGTGCAACACCCTTCATCAGGGTGTGTAGTAGAGAGGGAATTATAGGACCTCACGCTGTCCAACACCCTTCATCAGGTTGTGTAGTAGAGAGAGAATTATAGGGCCTCACGCTGTGCAACACCCTTCATCAGGGTGTGTAGTAGAGAGAGAATTATAGGGCCTCACGCTGTGCAACACCCTTCATCAGGGTGTGTAGCAGAGAGAGAATTATAGGGCCTCACGCTGTCCAACACCCTTCATCAGGGTGTGTAGTAGAGAGAGAATTATAGGGCCTCACGCTGTCCAACACCCTTCATCAGGGTGTGTAGTAGAGAGAGAATTATAGGGCCTCACGCTGTGCAACACCCTTCATCAGGGTGTGTAGTAGAGAGAGAATTATAGGGCCTCACGCTGTGCATCACCCTTCATCAGGGTGTGTAGTAGAGAGAGAATTATAGGGCCTCACGCTGTGCATCACCCTTCATCAGGGTGTGTAGTAGAGAGAGAATTATAGGGCCTCACGCTGTGCATCACCCTTCATCGGGGTGTGTAGCAGAGAGAGAATTATAGGGCCTCACGCTGTGCAACACCCTTCATCAGTGTGTGTGGTAGAGAGAGAATTATAGGGCCTCACGCTGTGCATCACCCTTCATCGGGGTGTGTAGTAGAGAGAGAATTATAGGGCCTCACGCTGTGCATCACCCTTCATCGGGGTGTGTAGTAGAGAGAGAATTATAGGGCCTCACGCTGTGCAACACCCTTCATCAGGGTGTGTAGTAGAGAGAGAATTATAGGGCCTCACGCTGTGCAACACCCTTCATCAGGGTGTGTAGTAGAGAGAGAATTATAGGGCCTCACGCTGTCCATCACCCTTCATCAGGGTGTGTAGTAGAGAGGGAATTATAGGGCCTCACGCTGTCCAACACCCTTCATCAGGGTGTGTAGTAGAGAGAGAATTATAGGGCCTCACGCTGTGCATCACCCTTCATCAGGGTGTGTAGTAGAGAGAGAATTATAGGGCCTCACACGGTGCATCACCCTTCATCAGGGTGTGTAGTAGAGAGGGAATTATAGGGCCTCACGCTGTGCAACACCCTTCATCAGGGTATGTAGTAGAGAGAGAATTATAGGGCCTCACGCTGTCCAACACCCTTCATCGGGGTGTGTAGTAGAGAGAGAATTATAGGGCCTCACGCTGTGCAACACCCTTCATCAGAGTGTGTAGTAGAGAGAGAATTATAGGGCCTCACGCTGTGCAACACCCTTCATCAGGGTGTGTAGTAGAGAGGGAATTATAGGGCCTCACGCTGTGCCAGAACCTCCAGATCACATCAGATGTGTCCCGCCTTCCTTTGATAGGAGAGAGAGAGAGAGGTTGAGAGAGAGAGAGGTTGAGAGAGAGAGAGAGAGAGAGAGAGAGAGAGAGAGAGAGAGAGAGAGAGACAGAGACAGAGACAGAGACAGAGACAGAGACAGAGACAGAGACAGAGAGAGATCACACTCAACCTCAGCACCTCCCACAGTAGCAACAGTGATGAGCATCCCGCACAGACCTCCGAGACTCCCTCCCAGACCACAACATAACCAGCCACACCACCCTACCAGTCGTCATCCACACCCCAAAACCAACGCTGGCCACACTCTATATAGGTCCCACCAGAGCCACACATGTGCCCAGGCTGTGAGTAGAGCATCAGGCCCAACCCCCACCACTACACCCACCCAAGCCCCACCCTGCCATCTAAGAGGCATGTATCAGATGATCATTTGTGATGATATCTGTCTTTATGATGTATCCAAATGACTTCACTTTTTATTCCGTCAGACATAAATCTTTTTCTACGGTTGACTATTTTCTAACTTCACAACTAGTTTTAGACAGAATCCAGTCTTGTGATATAGGTATCACCTGTCTGTTGGACCACTCCCAGGTCAGCAAATTAATTTACCCATGTTACAGGGATCCATCTAACAGAAGGTGTCGTTTGATGAATTCTAAACTTGGAATATTGTTAATTATCAGTTATCCCATTGAAATATTGAGTGCTATAGTCTAGGATCTACACCAGAAGTTAATGGTTATTTCTAGAAGGAATGTAATGAGTAAAGGAAGGCCAATCACATGTGGCAGGCACTGATAAGGATGGAGAGATGTGGTTTAGTGAGGAAGGGGGTCAGGTCAGGTCACAGGTCAGGTCAGGTCACATTAAGGGAGAAGGAACAGTTTATGGCCCGCATCACTTAATTTCCTGGCATGTTTAGAGATAAGGAGGACGTCACCCAAATTGGGGTATATATACTACCACTGGTGGAACCATGTCTTTGTCTTATGGAGCTGTATGACCCAATGGGTGAATAAACTTGGTTTGAGCTTCACGAAGCGTCCATGAGTTTTAATAGGTTCATTCAGAACCTAACATGTCTACACCCTATGCTTTTTAACACACCTGAATTCACTGTCTTTTTAAAGAATCCACGGAATCTCTATATGGAGAATAATGACAGCCCCCAACGTATCTCCTTCAATCATTTGGGAAGCAGGCAAGACAGTTATTAGAGGGAATATTATTTCCTATGTTGCAGCTAAAAGAAAGAAAATATTTAAACTACAGTTGGACTTAAAGTTAAAAGTAAGGCAATTTGAAGATTAATTTAAAAGGATTTCCTCCAAACAGCACTTCAAAGAATTACAAGCTGCAAGATCAGCATTAGACCAACTGTTTACAGATAAAGCAGAAACATATATTTTCCAGGGAAGACACAGATTATATGAACAAGGAAGTAAGCCAAGTCGACTCCTATCAAGACTGGCAAAGAATAGAACTGCACCAGACGCTATACATTCATTAAAGGATAAATTGGGAGGTGGAACTATTCACCACTAGGGAAATACCATTATGAGGGACTACTACCTGCCACTCTACAGCTCAGACTCCAGCAATAATCTGGCTGACATGCAATCCTTTCTGGATAAACTATCTCTCCCAACAATGTTTTTTCTCTGATTTTTTACTTTTTCTTTTTGTACCCCTTTTACTCCCCAACTGGTAGTTACAAACTCCCGTACGGACTCGGGAGAGGCGAAGGTCGAGAGCCGCACGTCCTCCGAAACCCGACCACACCAAGCCGCAATGCTTCTTGACACAATGCTCGCTTAACCCGGAAGCCAGCACCAATGTGTCGGAGGAAACACCGTACACCTGGCAACCCTGTCAGCGTGCATTGCGCCCAGCCCGCCACAGGAGTGGCTAAAGCGTGATGGGACAAGGACAACCCGGCTGGCCAAACCCGGCCCTAAACCGGGCGATGCTGGGCCAAACCCTCCCCTAACCAGCATGATACTGGGCCAATTGTGCTCCACATCATGGGACTCGGTCGTGGAACCTCTTCTCAGAATATATACAAATTTACCAGGGGCGAACGCCCTCCCACTTTAAACCATGCTAATATTGCTCTCATTCTTAATAAAACTAAACCAACCGAAGACTGCTCTTGCTATTGGCCTATGTCCCTTATTAATGTAGACAGCTCTTATCTAAGATCCTAGCTAGGAGACTGGAAAGATGTCTACCAACTTTAACAAAGCCTGACCAAACTGGTTTTAATAAACAAAAGCATTAATTTATAAATGTCAGACATCATTGGATGCCGAGAAAGCATTTGACCAAGTAGAATGGCCATACCTATTTATAACCGCAGGCCGCTGTGGTAACAAATGGAATGCAATCAGCCACTTTCTTTTCGGGTAGATGGACATGCTAGGGCCGCCCACTGTCACCTATGTTGATTGCCTTGACAAACTACAGGCATTATACGTACCCAGGAAGGTCTTACAGGTGTCAAGATTGGAAAACAAACACACACTATATCTCTATATGCAGATTCTATCTTGCTATTCATTTCTAACCCATAAACCTCTATTCTTATTGACTTAAATAAGAGGTTTAGCTCTTATTCTGTAAAATGACTTGGAA
This sequence comes from Salvelinus namaycush, assembly GCF_016432855.1. Lineage (NCBI taxonomy): Eukaryota > Metazoa > Chordata > Actinopteri > Salmoniformes > Salmonidae > Salvelinus > Salvelinus namaycush. Next base: position 7,211,428 of record NC_052329.1, on the reverse strand, counting down.
TAATTCAGAAGCTATGCCCCTTGGGAGCTTGAGTGACAACTTTTGAATGACTTCCCGTTCAAATGGACCCAAAAAATTATTTTGTTAATCTTGGTGTAAAATTTTTAAATAAACTTCACAACCTGTCTAACAGCAACTTTTGCACCTGCACTTAGGGCAGTCAACGAAGACCTATATAAGTGGATGGACCTGCCATTATCATGGTTGGGAAGAATGAATCTGTTTAAAATGAATGTTTTCCCAGACTGTATCCTCTCCAGATAGTCACATTATATATAACGAGAAATTATTTTAATGACCTCAATAGATACCTCTCAGACTTTATGTGACATAGAAAAAGACCAAGGTTGAACATTGCTAAACTGCAGCTACGATATAATTTAGGAGGCCTGGGACTACTTCATTTGCTATTTTATAACTGGGCATGTCATGCTCGCATAATTACAGAATGGCTCAGAGATTAACATTGCTCTAATTGGGGTCAGTAATGACTCCTCCTTCACATCGCCATACTCGTTAATCAGTGTTATGACTGGTGACAGAAACTCAGTCAGCACCGAAGTGAAACCTAACCCGATTCTTAACCGTACCTTTAAGATCTGGAGAGATATTTGCAAACACCTTGGGAGAAAGGATTACTTTTCTGCTCTGATTCCCCATATTAATAACAAGGTTTTTCCCCCTGGCATTTCTTTTTTTTATTATTTTTTTTAAATAAATTTTATCCCCTTTTCTCCCCAATTTTCGTGGTATCCAATCGCTAGTAATTACTATCTTGTCTCATCGCTACAACTGCCGTACGGGCTCGGGAGAGACGAAGGTCGAAAGCCATGCGTCCTCCGAAGCACAACCCAACCAAGCCGCACTGCTTCTTAACACAGCGCGCCTCCAACCCGGAAGCCAGCCGCACCAATGTGTCGGAGGAAACACCGTGCACCCGCCCCCCTCGGTTAGCGCGCACTGCGCCCGGCCCGCCACAGGAGTCGCTGGAGCGCGATGAGACAAGGATATCCCTACCGGCCAAACCCTCCCTAACCCGGACGACGCTAAGCCAATTGTGCGTCGCCCCACGGACCTCCCGGTCGCGGCCGGCTGCGACAGAGCCTGGACGCGAACCCAGAGACTCTGGTGGCGCAGCTAGCACTGCGATGCAGTGCTCTAGACCGCTGCGCCACCCGGGAGGCCCTCCCCCTGGCATTTCTGATAGCATTTTTCACCTCTGGTACCAGAAAGGTATAAGGTCAATGTCAGATATGTTTGATGGTGACACTTTGCTATCGTTTCAACAAATCTAACAAAAATGTGCTGTACCACACAGACAATTCTTTACGTATCTGAATCCAAGATGGTGCTCACCCCACAGAACCCAATACGAACCCCAGTGGACAATCTCCTGTTGAAAGCTGCAAGACCTGAGCACTTTATTTCTTAATTTTATACTGCTATTCACTCTAATATTGAAAGTAACTCAAGTGCTCTGATTAGGGTTTGGGAAACAAAGCTGGGAAGAGGCCCAGAAATTAAAAATTAGAAAAATACAAGAGATGCAATATAAGATCATGCAAAGAGTTCATAGGACTCCCATTTTATGGAATAAAATGAATGTAGAATTATCTGATACCTGACGTTAGTGTAAGAAGGAAAAAGGCACTTTTGGACTTTTCTGAGAAAATGTCTAAACTGAGCTGGAGGGTCTGTTCATATATCCTATAAAAATGGAACCATGGCTATTTGTACTGGGTGTGGTTGGAAACAGGCCCTCACTATTTGAACTGGGTGTCGTTGGGAACAGGCCCTCACTATTTGAACTGGGTGTCGTTGGGAACAGGCCCTCACTATTTGAACTGGGTGTCGTTGGAAACAGGCCCTCACTATTTGTACTGGGTGTCGTTGGGAACAGGCCCTCACTATTTGTACTGGGTGTCGTTGGAAACAGGCCCTCACTATTTGTACTGGGTGTCGTTGGGAACAGGCCCTCACTATTTGAACTGGGTGTCGTTGGAAACAGGCCCTCACTATTTGAACTGGGTGTTGTTGGGAACAGGCCCTCACTATTTGTACTGGGTGTCGTTGGGAACAGGCCCTCACTATTTGAACTGGGTGTCGTTGGAAACAGGCCCTCACTATTTGTACTGGGTGTGGTTGGAAACAGGCCCTCACTATTTGTACTGGGTGTCGTTGGGAACAGGCCCTCACTATTTGAACTGGGTGTCGTTGGGAACAGGCCCTCACTATTTGAACTGGGTGTCGTTGGGAACAGGCCCTCACTATTTGAACTGGGTGTTGTTGGAAACAGGCCCTCACTATTTGAACTGGGTGTCGTTGGGAACAGGCCCTCACTATTTGTACTGGGTGTCGTTGGGAACAGGCCCTCACTATTTGAACTGGGTGTCGTTGGAAACAGGCCCTCACTATTTGAACTGGGTGTCGTTGGGAACATGTCCTCAGTATTTGCACTGGGTGTGGTTGGAAACAGGCCCTCACTATTTGTACCGGTGTCATTGGAAACAGGCCCTCACTATTTGTACTGGGTGTCATTGGAAACAGGCCCTCACTATTTGAACTGGGTGTCGTTGGAAACACTTACCTTAACACAGCTCAATCGTCTTAAAAAAATACTCTTTGTGGCCCGCAAATGCATTCTCCTTAACTAGATAAAAGACCAGCCACCAACAATAAATCAGTGGTATTGTGAGATCTTTAAAGTGTTACCACTAGAGATCATTAGTGCAACACATAGGAACAAGGAAGGAGATATCTATACAACTTTAAGAAGTGTCAATATAAAAATTATATGAATCTATGGGTCAACTGGACGCTTGTTGCTTTCTTGTATAAAATAATGATGTTGCTGTATGTGCTGTATGTGCCACGGATCCCTCTGGAATTTTCATTACGCACACCTGTCCCCTATTCCCACTGATTGTATTGTATATATGTCCCCTTTGTTCACCATGGTGCTGTCCATTATTGTTACTATGTCCGTTGGTGGTGTGAGTACCTGTGCTGTGTGTTTTGGGCTTTCGTGCCCTTGTGTTTTGCACAGATGATTACGGGTCTCGTCCCGTGTGTTAATCATTGTGCTCGTGTGTATTTATTTGAGGTACTCCTCGCTCTATTGTTTGGGTTTCTACCCTGTGTTTGTGTTTGTTTAGTCTTCGTTCCCGTGGCCTTACACGACACGCCGTAATTTGGGGTATAATAAAAACCGTATTCCTCCGACTGTCTCCCGAATCATTCATACCAGCGTGACAGTATAGCTACTCTAGTAGGGGTATTTTGTATTTCACACACAACAGCCACACATTTTGCGACAGTCAAATTAATAAAGTCATGTAAGGAATAAAGAAATAATAATGTTAAGGAAATTAATAAAAAAAGTAAGTAATTAAGCGCAGAGAATAGAAAATGAACGTATCATTGTTATTGTTTTTGTTTTGTTTTGAAGTTTGTTGGTTAACTTCTCTGGGGCAGGTGGGACGCAAACATCCCACCGGCCAATAGCCAGGGAAAATACAGCGCTCCATATTCAAATAACATGATATAAAAATCTAACTTTCATTAAATCACACATGTAAGATACCAAATTAAAGCTACACTCGTTGTGAATCCAGCCAACATGTCAGATTTCAAAAAAGCTTTTCGGCGAAAGCATAAGATGCTATTATCTGATGATAGCACAAAAGTAAACAAAGAGAGAAGCATATTTCATCACTGCAAGCACGACACAAAACGCATAAATAAAATATAAATCATGCCTTACCTTTGACGAAATTATTTTGTTGGCACTCCAATATGTCCCATAAACATCACAAATGGTCCTTTTGTTCGATTAATTCCGTCGATATATATCCAAAATGTCAATTTATTTGGACCGTTTCATCCAGAAAAACACAGCTTCCAACTTTCGCCAAGTCACTACAAATATATCAAAAGTTACATGTAAACTTTACCAAAACATTTCAAACTACTTTGGTAATACAACGTTAGGTATTTTTAAACGTTAATAATCGATCAATTTGAAGACGGGATGATCTGTGTTCAATACAATAAGAAAACAATCTGACGCAACTTTTTTCGTAACGTGACTCTCTCAAAATATTTACTTCATGTGACCCTCATTTACGATAGCCCTACTTCTTCACTACACAAAGGAATAACCTCAACCGATTTCCAAGGACTGGTGACATCCAGTGGAAGCGGTAGGAACTGCAAGCAAGTCCATTAGAAATCTGGTGTCTCTAAAAAACCTAATTGAAAAGACAGTGACATCAAAAAAATACAAATTCTGAATGGTTTTTACTCAGGGTTTTGCCTGCTACATAAGTTCTGTTATTCTCACAGACATGATTCAAACAGTTTTAGAAACTTCAGAGTGTGTTCTATCCAAATCTACTAATAATATGCATATCTTATATTCTGGGGATGAGTAGCAAGCAGTTGAATTTTGGCATGCTATTTTTCCCGAAAGTGAAAATGCTGTCCCCTGCCCTCAAGAAGTTTTAAGCTATGTTTTATGTTACCTTGCTTCATTTTGAAATTCAAATATACTGTATGTACTGTACATATAGTGCATTCGGAAAGTATTCAGACCCCTTCACTTTTTCCAAATTTTGTTTATTCTAAAATGGATTAAATAAGATATTGTCCTCATCATTCTACACACAAAATACACCATAATGACAAAGCAAAACTTTTTGCACATAAACAACAAAAATACCTTATTTACAAAAGTATTCAGACCATTTTCTATGAGACTCGAAATTGAGCTCAGGTGCATCCTGTTGCCATTGATAATCCTTGAGATGTTTCTACAATTTGATTGGAGTCCACCTGTGATAAATTCAATTGATTTGACATGATTTGGAAAGGCACACACCTGTCTTTATAAAATCCCACAGTTGACAGTTTATGTCAGAGCAAAAACCAAGCCATGAGGTCGAAGGAATTGTCCGTAGAGCCCCGAGACAGGATTGTGTTCAGGAACAGATCTGGGGTTACCAAAACATTTCTGCAGCATTGAAGCTTCCCAAGAACACAGTGGAAGTTTGGAACCACCAAGACTCTTCCTAGAGCTGGCCGCCCGGCCAAATTGACCAATCGGGGAGAAGGGACTTGGTCAGGGAGGTGACAAAGAACCCGAAGGTCACTCTGACAGAGCTCCAGAGTTCCACTGTGGAGATGGGAGAACCTTCCAGAAGGACATCCATCTCTGCAGCACTCCACTAATCAGGCCTTTCTGGTAGAGTGGCCAGACGGAAGGAAACCTGGCACCATGCCTACGTTGAAGCATGGTGGTGGCAGCATCATGCTGTGGGGATAATTTTCAGTGGCAGGGACTGGGAGACTAGTCAAGAGCGAGGGAAAGATGAACAGAGCAAAATACAGAGAGATCCTTGATGAAAACCTGCTCCAGAGCACTCAGGACCTCAGACTGGGGCGAAGGTTAACCTTTTTAAAAGGACAACGACCTTAAGCACACAGCCAAGACAATGCAGGAGTGGCTTCGGGACAAGTCTCTGAATGTCCTTGAGTGGCCCAGCCAGAGTCCGGACTTGAACCCGATCAAAACATCTCTGGAGAGACCTGAAAATAGTTGTGCAGCGATGCTCCCCATCCAACATGACAGAGCTTGAGAGGATCTGCAGAGAAGAATGGGAGAAACTTCCCAGATATAAGTGTGCCAAGCTTGTAGCGTCATACCAAAGAAGACTCAAGCCTGTAATCACAAATCATTTACTAAACCCTAAACCTGAACTAAATCTTGTAACGAATGATGTGGAAATTGAGCACGTTGAGGTGACTAAACTGCTTGGAGTAACCCTGGATTCTAAGCTGTCATGGTCAAAACATGTTGATACAACATTAGCTAAGATGGGGAGAAGTCTGTCCATAATAAAGTGCTACTCTGCCTTCTTAACAACACTATCAACAAGGCAGGTCCTACAGGCCCTAGTTTTGTCTCACCTGGACTACTGTTCAGTAGTGTGGTCAGGTGACACAAAGAGGGACTTAGAAAAATTACAATTAGCTCAGAACAGGACAGCACGGCTGGCCCTTAAATGTAAACGGGTAGCTAACATTAATGATATGCATGTCAATCTCTCATGGCTCAAAGTGGAAGAGAGATTACCTCATCATTACTTGTTTTTGTAAGAAGTGTTGACAAGCTGAGTACACTGAGCAGTCTGTTTAAACTATTAGCATACAGCTCGGACACCCATGCATACCGCAAAAGACATGCCAACAAAGTCCAGAACAGACTATGGGAGGCGCACAGTACTACATAGAGCCATGACTACATGGAAATCCATTCCACATCGGGTAACTGATGCAAGCAGTAGAATCAGATTTGAAAAACCGATAAAAATAAACCGTATGGAACAGCAGGTACTGAGAAGAGATACACACAGCTACAGACACATTCATACAAACTCACATTGTAATATTGTTGTATCGTGGTATTATACATTTGGAATTGTAGGTATGTAGTGGTGTAATAATGTTATAATATGCACTGTTTTATCATTTGTGTAATGTAAGTGCCTTATTGTGTTTGGACCCCAAGAAGAGTAGTTGCTGCCTTGGCAGGATGTACTGGGGATCCAAAATAAACATACATTAGGTGTCCGTGAAGGATTTAGCCTGGACACCGGGGTTAACACCTCTACTCTTACAATAAGTGCCATGGGGTGTTTAGTGACCACTGAGAGATGGCACCCTACACAGGGCAACGTCCCCAATCACTGCCCTGGAATACTTTTTTTTAGACCAGAGGAAAGAGCGCCTCCTACTGGCCCTCCAACACCACTTCCAGCAGCATCTGGTCTCCCATCTAGACCAGAGGAAAGAGCACCTCTTACTGGCCCTCCAAGACCACTTCCTGCAGCATCTGGTCTCCCATCTAGATCAGAGGAAAGAGTGACTCCTACTGGCCCTCCAGCACCACTTCCTGCAGCATCTGGTCTCCCATCCAGGATCTACACTGCTTACCTTCAGTGGGAAGCCAGCAGTGGGATGCAGGGTGGTATGCTGCTGGCTAAGGTCTGTGAGTTCTGGGGTAATTACTTGACACATTGGAAAGAATTAACAAAAAAAACGAGCAAACTAGAATGCTATTTGGCCCTAAACAGAGAGTACACAGTGGCAGAATACCTGACCACTGTGACTGACCCAAACTTAAGGAAAGCTTTGACTATGTACAGACTCAGTGAGCATAGCCTTGCTATTGAGAAAGGCCGCCGTAGGCAGACCTGACTCTCAAGAGAAGACAGGCTATGTGCACACTGCCTACAAAATGAGGTGGAAACTGAACTGCACTTCCTAACCTCCTGACAAATGTATGACCATATTAGAGAAACATATTTCCCTCAGATTACACAGATCCACAAACAATTCCAAAACAAATCCAATTTTGATAAACTCCCTTATCTATTGGGTGGAATAACACAGTGTGCCATCACAGTAGCAAGATTTGTGACCTGTTGCCACAAGAAAATGGAAACCAGTGAATAACTAACACCATTGTAAATACAACACATATTTATGTTTATTTATTTTCTCTTTTGTACTTAAACTATTTGCACATCAATATAACACTGTATATTGACAAATGTCTTTATTCTTTTGGAACTTTTGTGAGTGTAATGTTCCCTGTTTTTTTTATTGTTCATTTCACTTTTGTTTCTTATCTATTTCACTTGCTTTGACAATGTAAACATGTGTTTCCCATGCTAATAAAGCCCTTTGAATAGAATTGAATTGAGAATGAGAGAAAGAGAGAGAAAGAGAGAGAAAGAGAGAGAAAGAGAGAGAGAGCGAGTGAGAGAAGGAGAGAGAGAGAGAGAGAGAAAGAGAGTGAGTGAGTGAGTGAGTGAGTGAGTGAGTGAGTGAGTGAGTGAGTGAGTGAGTGAGTGAGTGAGTGAGAGAGAGAGAGAGAGAGAGAGAGAGAGAGAGAGAGAGAGAGAGAGACTTTGTCTTTCTCTACTGATACAGTACATCCTCATTTCATTTAACTAGAACCTCTTTAAAAAACAAAAAACCCATGTGCTGCGTACTCATCTTGCTCTATACCCTACGATACAAAACACCACACATCACAATAACCAAAACCTCACCACTTCTACAACTGTATATCTAACGTCCACACTGTTTATCATTCTATACAACTCAAATTCAACCCTAAGGCGCAGAGACCATCCCATTAAATAATAGAAACGGGTATGTTATCCCCCATCTTTGACCCTGTTCCTCCTTGTTAGGCAAATAGCCAACTTTGCCTGAGAAAACAGAAAATTCAACAACACACATTTGGCCTTCTCCTTATTTGAATACCTGTACCCCATTATAAACATCCCAACAGTAAAAACCACCCCCAGACCCTCACACAGACATTCCAACAGAGATATTCATGGCAGTAACCTGGCACACACAGAAAACACATGATGCACAGTTTCACTCATAACACAGAAAGGACACCCTAGTCCGACTCCATGGTCAACCCGTGCCATCCAGCTGTTAGTGGCCAGGGCTCCATGTAGAACCCTCCGCTGGAGGTCCCCTGACCTCTTTAGTACTGGGGGTTTGTAGTGCCCCCTCTATCTAAAACCCACCATACTCTCCGCCCCACATACCCCCTGCCACTGATGTGCCTTCACTCCTGTTAGGATCCTAATGTTCCTTACCTTAACACAGAGGTTGTAGAGGACTTTACCTCCCACTACCTCAAACTCCTCCAGGCCCGGAGTGTTAAAGTCCAACAAGTCCAACAAGTCCTCCAGACCCCCTTGCCAGTCCCCAAGTCTCTGCCATCAGCTGCAGTGGCGGAAACATTGGTCGACCCCTCCCCCTTTGCGTCCTGGGCCTCCCTCAGGATTCTCTCCGGCAGCCTAAGAGATGTTAGTCCTGTTTGTTGTGCCAGGACTTCCAGGGTTTTCCACGCCTCCTCCCCCTGCAGGCACAGGTCACCCAGCATTAGTAAACCCGCTACCATCAGTCGCCGACTAAACTGATCTCAAAAGGATGGCTGGGTTGTGGAAGATAGGCTCCTCCCACACCTACAGCCCAGGATCTACACCCCCTTCTCATGGGGGCCTTATCAGCTGCCAGGCCCTCAGCACCACAGAGTAAAAATCAGAGAGAACTGCTGTACTCAGCCTCTCCAGCCTCATGAGGAACAGCTGCCGGTCCAACACTAATCCGCCAGCTCTCCTCAGAAGCATGCATGCTGGTTCTTTCCAGCCGACATCGGTATGGTACAGCAGTCTCTGCGTCGCCTTAAATCGTAATGCAGCCACCCTGCTATCCAGTTCCACAAGGCCCTGTCCTCCTTTGTGGACAGACATACAGTGGCTTGCGAAAGTTGTCACCCCCATTGGCATTTTTCCTATTTTGTTGCCTTACAACCTGGAATTAAAATGGATTTTTGGGGGGTATTTATCATTTGATTTACACAACATGCCTACCATTTTGAAGATGCACAATATTTTTTATTGTGAAACAAACAAGAAATAAGACAAAAATACAGAAAACTTGAGCGTGGATAACTATTCACCCCCCCAAAGTCAATACTTTGTAGATCCACCTTTTTCAGCAATTACAGCTGCAAGTCTCTTGGGGTATGTCTCAATAAGCTTGGCACATCTAGCCACTGGGATTTTTGCCCATTCTTCAATGCAAAACTGCTCCAGCTCCTTCAAGTTGGATGGGTTCCGCTGGTGTAAAGCAATCTTTAAGTCATACCACAGATTCTCAATTGGATTGAGGTCTGGGCTTTGACTAGGCCATTCTAAGGCATTCAAATGTTTCCCTTAAACCAATCGAGTGATGCTTTAGTGGTATGCTTAGGGTCATTGTCCTGCTGGAAGGTGAACCTCTGTCCCACTCTCAAATCTCTGGAAGACTGAAACAGGTTTCCCTCAAGAATTTCCCTATATTTAGTGCCACCCATCATTCCTTCAATTCTGACCAGTTTCCCAGTCCCTGCCAATGAAAAATATCCCCACAGCATGATGCTGCCACCACCATGCTTCACTGTGGGGATGGTGTTCTCGGGGTGATGAGAGGTGCTGGGTTTGCGCCAGACATAGCGTTTTCCTTGATGGCCAAAAAGCTACATTTTAGTCTCATCTGACCAGAGTGCCTTCTTCCACATGTTTGGGGAGTCTCCCACATGCCTAATTATTTTCTTTAAGCAATTGCTTTTTTCTGACCACTCTTCCGTAAAGCCCAGCTCTGTGGAGTGTATGGTTTAAAGTGGTTCTATGGACAGATACTCCAATCTCTGCTGTGGAGCTTTGCAGCTCCTTCAGGGTTATCTTTGGTCTCTTTGTTGCCTCTCTGATTAATGCCCTCCTTGCCTGGTCCGTGCGTTTTGGTGGGCGGCCCTCTCTTGGCAGATTTGTTGTGGTGCCATATTCTTTCAATTTTTTATAATGGATTTAATGGTGCTCCGTGGGATGTTCAACATTTCTGATATTTCTTTGTAACCCAACCCTGATCTGTACTTCTCCGCAACTTTGTCCCTGACCTGTTTGGAGAGCTCCTTGGTTTTTCACAATTCCTGACATTTAATCCAAATATTACTTTTATAACAAAAAAACGCCATTTGGGTTGCGCGTTATGTTCAGAAAACTACAGCCTCATTCCGGTCCTGAAAGGCAGAAGAAAATTCCCAAACGCATCAGATTCAAAAATATTACAAAAAATATTTATAATCATGCAATCACAAGTGAAATATACCAAAACACAGCTTAGCTTGTTGTTAATCCACCTATCGTGTCAGATTTTGAAAATATGCTTTGCAGCGAAAGCAATCCAAGCTTTTGTGAGTGTATCAATCAATGCTATAACAGCTAGCCCCAAGAAAAGCAATACATTTAATCGCTTACCTTTGATAATCTTCGGATGTTTGCACTCACGAGACTCCCAGTTACACAACAAATGTTCTTTTTGTTCGATAAATATTACTTTTATAACAAAAAACGCCATTTGGGTTGTGCGTTATGTTCAGAAAACGAAAGCCTTCCAAAAATTCCATTTAATCCAAAATTCCAAAAAGTATCCGTAATGGTCGTAGAAACATGTCAAATGTTTTTTATAATCAATCCTCTAGGTTGTTTTTAACAAACATAATCGATAATATTTCAACCGGACCGTAACCTATTCAATAAGAGAGAAAAAGAAAATGGATAGCTCCCCTCTCGCGCGCAGGAACTATTCAGAGGACACCTGACTACTTTTGAAAAATCTAGCTCATTTTTCAAAATAAAAGCCTGAAACTATGTCTAAAGCCTGGTCACAGCCTGAGGAAGCCATTGGAAAAGGAATCTGGTTGATACCCCTTTAAATGGAAGAAAGACGGGCCAGGAAACACAGATAAAAAAATAAATAATAACTTCCGGGTTAGATTTCCTCAGGTTTTCGCCTGCAGAATCAGTTTTGTTATACTCACAGACAATATTTTGACAGTTTTGGAAACTTTGGAGTGTTTTCTATCCTAATCTGTAAATTTTATGCATATTCTACGATCTGGAACTGAGAAATAGTCCGTTAACCTTGGGAACGTTATTTAAAAAACAAAAACAAATCTGACCTCTAGTGTCAAGAGGTTAACTTCTCTAGGATAGGGGGCAGCATTTTCACGTTTGGATGAAAAGCATGCCCAGAGTAAACTGCCTCCTACTCAGTCCCAGATGCTAATATATGCATATTATTATTAGTATTGAATGGAAAACACTCTGAAGTTTCTAAAACTGTTTGAATCATGTCTGTGACTATAACATAACTTTTTTGGCAGGCAAAACCCCAACAAACCATTCCGATTTTTTTTTAGTTGAGGTCACTCTCTTTTCAATGAATTTCATTGGGAATCCAGATTTCTAAGGGACCTTCCTGCAGTTCCTATCGCTTCCACTGGATGTCAACAGTCTTTAGAAATTGTTTGAGGTTTTTCCTTTGAGAAATGAAGAAGTAGCCATGTTCAGAATGAGGCTCCAGTGAAGTGTACTGTTTGTTAGAGGCGCGTGACCAGAATGCATGCTACACATTGTTTTCCTCCGGTATTGAACACAGATCATCCCGTCTTCAATTTTATCGATTATTTACGTAAAAAATACCTAAAGTTGTATTACAAAAGTAGTTTGAAATGTTTGGACAAAGCTTACAGGTAACTTTTGAGATATTTTGTAGTCACGTTGTGCAAGTTGGAACCGGTGTTTTCCTTGATCAAACGCGCCAAATAATTGGACACTTTTGGATATATATCGACGGAATTAATCGAACAAAAGGACCATTTGTGATGTTTATTGTACATATTGGAGTGCCAACAGAAGAAGCTCGTCAAAGGTAAGGCATGAATTATATCTTTATTTCTGCGTTTTGTGTCGCGCGGGAGGGTTGAAATATGATGGTCTGTGATTGTTAGCTGGGGTGCTATCCTCAGATAATAGCATTGTTTGCTTTTGCCGTAAAGCATTTTTGAAATCTGGCACGTTGGCTGGATTCACAACAAGTGTTGCTTTAATTTGGTATATTGAATGTGTGATTTCATGAAAGTTCAATTTTTATAGTAATTGTTTTGAATTTGGCGCTCTGCATTTTCACTGGATGTTGACCAGGTGGGACGCTACCGTCCCACATATCCCAGAGAGGTTAACGCATCACTGGCACCATTTAGATTAAACGAGCCTACCTGAAGAGTCTCCATAAGAAGTGGGAGACAAGCAAGCAAAGAAAGAGACCAATAGCAAAGCTCAAAAAGCCCCAGTACCAGAAAAAAACAAGTCACCTAACCAGCGTCTGAAGGTAGACTCTTACGCACTGTTGTGACCCACTTCCTCAACCTACAATGCATCCTGGGTGAGAGGACACCATGCCCTTCATTTTTCAAGATTAACTTTATTTTTCCCTTTACTCTCATTCAGGAACCTTGACAGTTCCCTCATCATGTACTTTGACCCCTCTGCCTGACTGACTGTCAGCTCTGGACCCATTGAGGAGGAGTCTGAAAAAAAAGCCTCCTCATTACAAGACCCAGCCTCATCTGCTCCCCCATTCATAACATTAGTAGACCCAGCCTCATCTGCACCCCCATTCATAACATTAGTAGACCCAGCCTCATCTACACCCCCATCCATAACATTAGTAGACCCAGCCTCATCTACACCCCCATCCATAACATTAGTAGACCCAGCCTCATCTGCACCCCCATTCATAACATTAGTAGACCCAGCCTCATCTACACCCCCATCCATAACATTAGTAGACCCAGCCTCATCTACACCCCCATCCATAACATTAGTAGACCCAGCCTCATCTACACCCCCATCCATAACATTACTAGACCCAGCCTCATCTACACCCCCATCCATAACATTACTAGACCCAGCCTCATCTACACCCCCATCCATAACAATAGTAGACCCAGCCTCATCTACACCCCCATCCATAACATTAGTGGCCCAGCCTCATCTACACCCCCATCCATAACATTACTAGACCCAGCCTCATCTACACCCCCATCCATAGCACGACTAGACCCAGCCTCAGCTACAACACCATCTATAGCCTGACTGGACCCAGCCTCATCTACACCCCCATCCATAACACAACTAGACCCATAACTGTGGGTGTTTCAGTGCGTGTGTATTTCAGTCTATGTGTTTCAGTCTGTGTGTTTCAGTCTGTGTGTGTTTCAGTCTGTGTGTGTTTCAGTCTGTGTGTGTTTCAGTCTGTGTGTTTCAGTCTGTGTGTGTTTCAGTCTGTGTGTGTTTCAGTCTGTGTGTTTCAGTCTGTGTGTTTCAGTCTGTGTGTTTCAGTCTGTGTGTTTCAGTATCTGTGTGTTTCAGTCTGTGTGTGTTTCAGTCTGTGTGTGTTTCAGTCTGTGTGTGTCAGTCTGTGTGTGTTTCAGTATGTGTATGTGTGTGTCTGTGCGTGCTTGCAGGCATGCTACAGAATGCTAAGAGCAGAGCGAAACACACAAAACACTGTACTCATATTAATATGTTTGGCAGAGAGAGAGAGATGCCCTCCTATCTTCTAGCTCTTCGTAAAAGCATTATTATAAATCTGTTTTAAACCAATGGCACCTCTCCACTCCCACCAAACTGCACAGAAACACACAACAGCCATATTTCACCATAAAGAGATTCAGTTCAACTCAGTTCAATAAAAAGCCATGGCTTTTGCCTGTTTCCCTCCATTTGTCCTGTCAACAGACACGGGGCCAACTGGGGCTGAGGAGTCTGTCTAGACTCTCCCATTCACAGCTGTTTAGAGCTTTTAAAAATCAAACTGTTTCCTGTTGTTTCTTCTCGAGACACAGGGAAATTGCTTTGTGTGCAGCTCGCTCTTTCAGGTCAAGACTGGAGACCTGATGTGTGCATGTTGCTGTATTAGAGTGTGTGTGTTCATGTATGTATGTACAGTGTGTTTGTGTGTGTGTGTGTGTGTGTGTGTGTGTGTGTGTGTGTGTGTGTGTGTGTGTGTGTGTGTGTGTGTGTGTGTGTGTGTGTGTGTGTGTGTGTGTGTGTACAGGCCCATGGATGAGAAGAGAAAAGCAGCCCGGCGGTCCCCTGGGGAATCGCCTTTATTCAGGGTAAATCAATCAATCAATCAAGTTTATTTTATATAGCCCTTCGTACATCAGCTAATATCTCGAAGTGCTGTACAGAGACCCAGCCTAAAACCCCAAACAGCTAGAATGCAGGTGTAGAAGCACGGTGGCTAGGAAAAACTCCCTAGAAAGGCCAAAACCTAGGAAGAAACCTAGAGAGGAACCAGGCTATGAGGGGTGGCCAGTCCTCTTCTGGCTGTGCCGGGTGGAGATTATAACAGAACTATGCCAAGATGTTCAAAAATGTTCATAAGTGACAAGCATGGTCAAATAATAATCATGGATAATTTTCAGTTGGCTTTTCATAGCCGATCATTAAGAGTTGAAAAACAACAGGTCTGGGACAGGTGGCGGTTCCATAACCGCAGGCAGAACAGCTGAAACCGGAACAGCAGCAAGGCCAGGCGGACTGGGGACAGCAAGGAGCCACCACGCCCGGCAGTCCCGACGTATGGTCCCAGGGCTCAGGTCCTCCGAGAGAAAGAAAGAGAGAAGGAGAAAATTAGAGAGAGCCAAGATTTTCAAAATGTTCATAAATGACAAGCATGGTCAAATAATAATCAGGAATAAATCTGTTGGCTTTTCATAGCCGATCATTAAGAGTTGAAAACAGCAGGTCTGGGACAGGTAGGGGTTCCGTAACCGCAGGCAGAACAGTTGAAACTGGAATAGCAGCAAGGCCAGGCGGACTGGGGACAGCAGGGAGTCGTCATGCCCGGTAGTCCTGACGTATGGTCCTAGGGCTCAGGTTCTCAGAGAGAGAGAAAGAAAGAGAGAACGAGAGAATTAGAGAAAGCATACTTAAATTCACACAGGACACTGGATAAGACAGGAGAAGTACTCCAGGTATAACCAACTGACCCTAGCCCCCCGACACAAACTACTGCAGCATAAATACTGGAGGCTGAGACAGGAGCGGTCAGGAGACACTGTGGCCCCATCCGAAGATACCCCCGGACAGGGCCAAATAGGAAGGATATAACCCCACCCACTTTGCCAAAGCACAGCCCCCGCACCACTGGAGGGATATCTTCAACCACCAACTTATAATCCTGAGACAAGGCCGAGTATAGCCAACAAAGATCTCCACCACAGCACAAACCAAGGGGGGGCGCCAACCCAGACAGGAAGATCACGTCAGTAACTCAACCCACTCAAGTGACGCACCCCTCCCAGGGACGGCATGAAAGAGCACCAGTAAGCCAGTGACTCAGCCCCTGTAATAGGGTTAGAGGCAGAGAATCCCAGTGGAGAGAGGGGAACCGGCCAGACAGAGACAGCAAGGGCGGTTCGTTGCTCCAGAGCCTTTCCGTTCACCTTCACACTCCTGGGCCAGACTACACTCAATCATATGACCTACTGAAGAGATAAGTCTTCAGTAAAGACTTAAAGGTTGAGACCGAGTCTGCGTCTCTCACATGGGTAGGCAGACTGTTCCATAAAAATGGAGATCTATAGGAGAAAGCCCTGCCTCCCGCTGTTTGCTTAGAAATTCTAGGGACAATTAGGAGGCCTGCGTCTTGTGACCGTAGCGTACGTATTGGTATGTACGGCAGGACCAACTCGGAAAGATAGGTAGGAGCAAGCCCATGTAACGCTTTATAGGTTAACAGTAAAACCTTGAAATCAGCCCTTGCCTTAACAGGAAGCCAGTGTAGGGAAGCTAGCACTGGAGTAATATGATCAAATTTCTTGGTTCTAGTCAGGATTCTAGCAGCCGTATTTAGCACTAACTGAAGTTTATTTAGTGCTTTATCCGGGTAGCCGGAAAGTAGAGCATTGCAGTAGTCTAACCTAGAAGTAACAAATGCATGGATTAATTTTTCTGCATCATTTTTGGACAGAACATTTCTGATTTTTGCAATGTTACGTAGATGGAAAAAAGCAGTCCTTGAAACAGTCTTGATATGTTCGTCAAAAGAGAGATCAGGGTCAAGAGTAACGCCGAGGTCCTTCACAGTTTTATTTGAGACGACTTTACAACCATCAAGATGAATTGTCAGATTTAACAGAAGATCTCTTTGTTTCTTGGGACCTAGAACAAGCATCTCTGTTTTGTCCGAGTTTAAAAGTAGAAAGTTTTCAGCCATCCACTTCCTTATGTCTGAAACACAGGCTTCTAGCGAGGGCAATTTTGGGGCTTCACCATGTTTCATTGAAATGTACAGCTGTGTGTCATCCGCATAGCAGTGAAAGTTAACATTATGTTTTCGAATAACATCCCCAAGAGGTAAAATATATAGTGAAAACAATAGTGGTCCTAAAACGGAACCTTGAGGAACACCGAAATGCACAGTTGATTTGTCAGAGGACAAACCATTCACAGAGACAAACTGATATCTTTCCGACAGGTAAGATCTAAACCAGGCCAGAACTGGTCCGTGTAGACCAATTTGGGTTTCCAGTCTCTCCAAAAGAATGTGGTGATCGATGGTGTCAAAGGCAGCACTAAGGTCTAGTAGCACGAGGACAGATGCAGAGCCTCGGTCTGACGCCATTAAAAGGTCATTTACCACCTTCACAAGTGCAGTCTCAGTGCTATGATGGGGTCTAAAACCAGACTGAAGCATTTCGTATACATTGTTTGTCTTCAGAAAGGCAGTGAGTTGCTGCGCAACAGCTTTTTCTAAATTTTTTGAGAGGAATGGAAGATTCGATATAGGCCGATAGTTTTTTATATTTTCCGGGTCAAGGTTTGGCTTTTTCAAGAGAGGCTTTATCACTGCCACTTTTAGTGAGTTTGGTACACATCCGGTGGATAGAGAGCTGTTTATTATGTTCAACATAGGAGGGCCAAGCACAGGAAGCAGCTCTTTCAGCAGTTTAGTAGGAATAGGATCCAGTATGCAGCTTGAAGGTTTAGAGGCCATGATTATTTTCATCATTGTGTCAAGAGATATAGTACTAAAACACTTAAGTGTCTCTCCCGATCCCAGGCCCTGGCAGAGCTGTGCAGATCCAGGACAGCTAAGCCCTGGAGGAATACGCAGATTCAAAGAGGAGTCCGTAATTTGCTTTCTAATGGTCATGATCTTTTCCTCAAAGAAGTTCATGAATTTATTACTGCTGAAGTGAAAGCCATCCTCTCTTGGGGAATGCTGCTTTTTAGTTAGCTTTGCAACAGTATCAAAAATAAATTTTGGATTGTTCTTATTTTCCTCGATTAAGTTGGAAAAGTAGGATGATCGAGCAGCAGTGAGGGCTCTTCGGTACTGCACGGTACTGTCTTTCCAAGCTAGTCGGAAGACTTCCAGTTTGGTGTGGCGCCATTTCCGTTCCAATTTCCTGGAAGCTTGCTTCAAAGCTCGGGTATTTTCTGTATACCAGGGAGCTAGTTTCTTATGACAAATGTTTTTCGTTTTTAGGGGTGCTACTGCATCTAGGGTATTGCGCAAGGTTAAATTGAGTTCCTCAGTTAAGTGGTTAACTGATTTTTGTCCTCCGACGTCCTTGGGTAGGCAGAAGGAGTCTGGAAGGGCATCAAGGAATTTTTGTGTTGTCTGAGAATTTATAGCACGACTTTTGATGCTCCTTGGTTGGGGTCTGAGCAGATTATTTGTTGCGATTGCAAACGTAATAAAATGGTGGTCCGATAGTCCAGGATTATGTGGGAAAACATTAAGATCTACAACATTTATTCCATGGGACAAAACTAGGTCCAGAGTATGACTGTGGCAGTGAGTAGGTCCAGAGACATGTTGGACAAAACCCACTGAGTCGATGATGGCTCCGAAAGACTTTTGGAGTGGGTCTGTGGACTTCTCCATGTGAATATTAAAATCACCAAAAATTAGAATATGATCTGCTATGACTACAAGGTCTGATAGGAATTCAGGGAACTCAGAGAGGAACGCTGTATATGGCCCAGGAGGCCTGTAAACAGTAGCTATAAAAAGTGATTGAGTAGGCTGCATAGATTTCATGACTAGAAGCTCAAAAGACGAAAACGTCATTTTTTTTTTTGTAAATTGAAATTTGCTATCGTAAATGTTAGCAGCACCTCCGCCTTTGCGGAGGTGTTTCTATGTGTAAATGTTTCTATGTGTGTGTTTGTGTGTCTGCCAATGTGCGTGCGTGCGTGCTTGCGTGCATGTGTGTGTGTGTGCTGGGTAATACTGACGTATAGCCAGGTCAACTTCAGGGCTAAGGCCTCTGTGGATTATCTTCAGACCTGTAATGTTCTCATTTACGACGAGGATCATTCCAGCAGGGAGAAGGTACTATAGTCAGTTACCTTGCTTTAGTTAAACACTGTTCCATACATTACCCCTCCTCTTAGCTGCTGTACTGTAGTCAGGAAACACTGTTCTCTACATTACCCCTGCTTTAAGCTGTGGTACTGTAGTCATAGAATAGAAACAGAGAGAAAGAGAGAGGAGAGAAAGAAAGGGGGAGAGACACTTGATTGACACCAAATGGGAGCAGAAACTGGATTAGGGGTGAATGGGATTAGTGTGTTCCCATTTGACCCCTACAGACGTGTGTGTGTTACTCTCCTCATACGACCCCCGCAAGTGTGTGTAGGACAGTATCGTCCGCAGTAATAACTTGTGTGTGTGTGTGTGTGTCTACCTAGGCCCAATCTCCTGTCAGACTGGGGATTATTGAGAGGTGACATGATAAGCGCTCTCTGACAGGATAAATCATTATTGTTTCTGAATGAGGTAGGAGTCTGTATGAGAGAGAAGACAGGTCTGTCTGTCTGTCTGTCTGTCTGTCTGTCTGTCTGTCTGTCTGTCTGTCTGTCTGTCTGTCTGTCTGTCTGTCTGTCTGTCTGTCTGTCTGTCTGTCTGTCTGTCTCACTGTGTGTGTGTTTGTGTGTGTGTGTGTGTGTGTGTGTGTGTGTGTGTGTGTGTGTGTGTGTGTGTGTGTGTGTGTGTGTGTGTGTGTGTGTCTCTGTCTGTCTGTATGGCTGTGTGTATGTGTCTGTCTGCCTGTGGTCTGTGTGTGTGTGTATGTGTCTGTCTGTATGGCTGTGTGTGTGTGTGTGTGTGTGTGTGTGTGTGTGTGTGTGTGTGTGTGTGTGTGTGTGTGTGTGTGTGTGTGTGTGTGTCTGTCTGTCTGTATGGCTGTGTGTATGTGTCTGTCTGTCTGTGGTCTGTGTCTGTGTATATGTGTCTGTCTGTCTGTCTGTCTGTCTGTCTGTCTGTCTGTCTGTCTGTCTGTCTGTCTGTCTGTCTGTCTGTCTGTCTGTCTGTCTGTCTGTCTGTCTGTCTGTCTGTATGGCTGTGTGTGTGTGTGTGTGTGTGTGTGTGTGTGTGTGTGTGTGTGTGTGTGTGTGTGTGGTGTGTGTCTGTCTGTCTGTCTGTCTGTCTGTCTGTCTGTCTGTCTGTCTGTCTGTCTGTCTGTCTGTCTGTCTGTCTGTCTGTCTGTCTGTCTGTCTGTCTGTCTGTCTGTATGGTTGTGTGTGTGCGTGTGTGTGTATGTGTCTGTCTGTCTGTATGGTTGTGTGTGTGTGGTTGTTTCCCAACTCTCTTAAATATCCTTCCTTGTAATGTCTTCTGTTTCTTTTTGACCACTGATGGCTAAATGGAACGGAAAGATTTCCAACATATTGCTTTCAACCACTAAATCCGTACAGATGATTGCATATGACGGAAAGGAGACGGGGAAAGTAAACAATCTGAAAGTGTGGACACACACACACACACACACACACACACACACACACACACACACACACACACACACACACACACACACACACACACACACACACACACACACACACACACACACACACACGTTTGCACATACATGCACACGCACACACACACACACAAACACACACACAGCCTTTGATTCCAGCAGAGCTAGTTTTCCGAGAGAGGAGTCGGGAAATCTAATTAAAATTCTACTGTGGTTCAGTTTTCAGGGCAATGTGGAAAGGTTTTCAGCCACAAAGAGAGCGAACCTTAATTCTGTTTGGTTAACTGAATTTATGAGCGGTCTTACCACTTTCACCTGTCAAATATCACACTGTCAAGGCATTCGCACACTATCACACGCTTACATTTAAGGACCCATACCCTCCTCTGCTTCATTCTCTCTCCCGCTCTCTCCCTCCCTCCCCCTCTCTATCTTCTCTCTTTTTACATGTTCTTCAACTGTAACGATGGGAGACCACTTCTTCAACTGTAACACTGGGAGACACTTCTTCAACTGTAACACTGGGAGACCACTTCTTCAACTGGAACACTGGGAGACCACTTCTTCAACTGTAACACTGGGAGACCACTTCTTCAACTGTAACACTGGGAGAACACTTCTTCAACTGTAACACTGGGAGACCACTTCTTCAACTGTAACGCTGGGAGACACTTCTTCAACTGTAACACTGTGAGACCACTTCTTCAACTGTAACACTGGGAGACCACTTCTTCAACTGTAACGCTGGGAGACCACTTCTTCAACTGTAACACTGGGAGACCACTTCTTCAACTGTAACACTGGGAGACCACTTCTTCAACTGTAACACTGGGAGACCACTTCTTCAACTGTAACACTGGGAGACCACTTCTTCAACTGTAACACTGGGAGACCACTTCTTCAACTGTAACACTGGGAGACCACTTCTTCAACTGTAACACTGGGTGACCACTTCTTCAACTGTAACACTGGGAGACCACTTCTTCAACTGTAACACTGGGAGACCACTTCTTCAATTGTAACACTGGGAGACCACTTCTTCAATTGTAACACTGGGAGACCACTTCTTCAACTGTAACACTGGGAGACCACTTCTTCAACTGTTACGCTGGGAGACCACTTCTTCAACTGTAACGCTGGGGGACCACTTCTTCAACTGTAACGCTGGGTGACCACTTCTTCAACTGTAACACTGGGAGACCACTTCTTCAACTGTAACACTGGGAAACCACTTCTTCAACTGTAACGCTGCGAGACACTTCTTCAAACTGTAACACTGGGAGACCACTTCTTCAACTGTAACACTGAGAGACCACTTCTTCAACTGTAACGCTGGGAGACCACTTCTTCAACTGTAACACTGGGAGACCACTTCTTCAACTGTAACGCTGGGAGACACTTCTTCAACTGTAACACTGGGAGACCACTTCTTCAACTGTAATGCTGGGTGACCACTTCTTCAACTGTAACACTGGGAGACCACTTCTTCAACTGTAACACTGGGACACACTTCTTCAACTGTAACACTGGGAGACCACTTCTTCAACTGTAACACTGGGAGACCACTTATTCAACTGTAACGCTGGGAGACCACTTCTTCAACTGTAACACTGGGTGACCACTTCTTCAACTGTAACACTGGGAGACACTTCTTCAACTGTAACACTGGGAGACCACTTCTTCAACTGTAACACTGGGAGACCACTTCTTCAACTGTAACACTGGGAGAACACTTCTTCAACTGTAACACTGGGAGACCACTTCTTCATCTGTAACGCTGGGAGACCACTTCTTCAACTGTAACACTGGGAGACCACTTCTTCAACTGTAACACTGGGAGAACACTTCTTCAACTGTAACGGTAGGAGACACTTCTTCAACTGTAACACTGGGAGACCACTTCTTCAACTGTAACGCTGAGAGACCACAAAAATTTAGGCTAACTGTTTATTCTGGACATAGCACTAATTTACCTGGAATTGCCTTCTCCTTTACCCTGCCTTCCTTTATCTCTCTCCCTTTCCCTAGCTCTCCCTTCCTCTGCCATCCTTCCTATATGCCTTTGTCTTTCCATCAGTCCTCCCCTCTCCCCCTCTACCATTCTCCCCTTCTGCATTTCATTACTGTTTGTGGTTTCAGGGATTTTCTCTCCATGGTAAATTGCTATTGATTGGACTACATGTTCTGCTGAGGCCTGGCACCACTCCTGCAAACTCAGACCCTTTCCCTCCCTCTCTTTCTCCCGCTCTCTCTCCACTCCTCTCTTTCCCTCGCTTTTCACATTTCTCCTCTCTTTCTCTCAATTTCTCCCAAATCTATATTTCTGTTTATCTCCATTTCTAATCTATCTCTCTGTTTATCTTCATTTCTCCACTCTCCCATTTCCATTCCCCTCTTCATTCTACCTCCCTACAAAATGACTCTCTTTCTTCACCATTCCTTTTTTCTCTTCCTCTCCTTCTCATTCTCTCTCCCAAGTAAACTCATTATACTTTCTCTTCCTCCCCAACTCTGTCTCCTTCTCTTCTTCTTGCTTTTCTGTCTCTCCTTCTCTTCTTGCTTTTCTGTCTCTCCTTCTCTTCTTCTTGCTTTTCTGTCTCTCCTTCTCTTCTTCTTGCTTTTCTGTCTCTCCTTCTCTTCTTCTTGCTTTTCTGTCTCTCCTTCTCTTTTTCTTGCTTTTCTGTCTCTCCTTCTCTTCTTCTTGCTTTTCTGACTCTCCCTCTCTTTCTGTCTCTCCCTCTCTGTCTCCTTCTCTTCTTCTTGCTTTTCTGTCTCTCCCTCTGTCTCTCCGTCTCTCTCTGCCTCTCCCTCTCTTTCTGTCTCTCCCTCTCTTTCTGTCTGTCCGTCTCTCTCTGTCTCTCCCTCTCTTTCTGTCTCTCCCTCTCTGTCTCGCCGTCTCTCTCTGATAGACATCTTTAATGTGTGATTCTTCAGTCATTGTTTAGGAGTTGAAGGATATAGCTGTGAGAATAGACCTGTATCGAGACAGAGTTTAGGAATAAACCCCTGGGACTAGTCTGTGTGTGTGTCTATGTATTTGTGTAACAGATGTTTTCGTAACATAACCCATTCGGAGATCTATAGTCAGTCATGGAGTGACTAGCTAGCTTCTTGCTGTGTCACTAAAACATTTGACTTGAGTGATGAAGTGAATAACAGGTCAGCAGTATGGCATTACAGGAGGATCTCTGTTACGTATGTGTCTGTGTGTACAGTATATGTGTTGCTTTGTGTGTACATAGAGTGGTTACACATATACATGTAAGCCTATTGTATGTGTGTGTGTGTGTGTGTGTGTGTGTGTGTGTGTGTGTGTGTGTGTGTGTGTGTGTGTGTGTGTGTGTGTGTGTGTGTGTGTGTGTGTGTGTGTGTGTGTGCGCGTCTGTGTTAGGATGACG
>NC_052329.1:7092767-7182767 GCF_016432855.1 Salvelinus namaycush | reverse complement strand
CTTTAGCTGTCTGTCTTTAACTGTCTGGTTTTATCCCTCTGGTTTTAGCTGTCTGTCTTTAGCTGTCTGTCTTTAACTGTCTGGTTTTATCCCTCTGGTTTTAGCTGTCTGTCTTTAGCTGTCTGTCTTTAACTGTCTGGTTTTATCCCTCTGGTTTCAGCTGTCTGTCTTTAACTTTCTGGTTTTATCCCTCTGGTTTCAGCAGTCTGAAATTAACTGTCTGGTTTTATCCCTCTGGTTTCAGCTGTCTGTCTTTAACTGTCTGGTTTCAGCTGTCTGTCTTTAACTGTCTGGTTTTATCCATCTGGTTTCAGCTGTCTGTCATTAACTATCTGGTTTTATCCCTCTGGTTTCAGCTGTCTGTCTTTAACTGTCTGGTTTTATACCTCTGGTTTCAGCTGTCTGTCATGAACTGTCTGGTTTTATCCCTCTGGTTTCAGCTGTCTGTCATTAACTGTCTGGTTTTATCACTCTGGTTTCAGCTGTCTGTCTTTAACTGTCTGGTTTTATCACTCTGGTTTCAGCTGTCTGTCTTTAATTGTCTGGTTTTATCCCTCTGGTTTCAGCTGTCTGTCTTTAGCAGTTCCCCCTCTGGAGGAGCCCAGTGTAGAGGTGGGTAACTCCAGTTCAGGAGGCCATCAGTCCTGCTTGTTTCATTCAGTTTCCCCATGACACTTCATAGATTAATTAATGCTATCGACTAGCCAGAGAGAGCACACATTAGGTTATTCACTCTCTGATTAAAGGGGAAGGATACAAAGTCCCTCAAGGAAAATAGTTCTGCTCTCCTGTTCTAACAGGGAACATGACTGTCTTTAGAATGAGGAGTTCTGCTCTCCTGTTCTAACAGACAACATGGCTGTCTTTAGAATGAGGAGTTCTGCTCTCCTGTACTAACAGACAACATGACTGTCTTTAGAATGAGGAGTTCTGCTCTTCTGTTCTAACAGACAACATGGCTGTCTTTAGAATGAGGAGTTCTGCTCTCCTGTTCTAACAGACAACATGACTGTCTTTAGAATGAGGAGTTCTGCTCTCCTGTTCTAACAGGCAACATGGCTGTCTTTAGAATGAGGAGTTCTGCTCTCCTGTTCTAACAGACAACATGGCTGTCTTTAGAATGAGGAGTTCTGCTCTCCTGTTCTAACAGGGAACATGACTGTCTTTAGAATGAGGAGTTCTGCTCTCCTGTTCTAACAGACAACATGGCTGTCTTTAGAATGAGGAGTTCTGCTCTCCTGTTCTAACAGACAACATGGCTGTCTTTAGAATGAGGAGTTCTGCTCTCCTGTACTAACAGACAACATGACTGTCTTTAGAATGAGGAGTTCTGCTCTCCTGTTCTAACAGACAACATGACTGTCTTTAGAATGAGGAGTTCTGCTCTCCTGTTCTAACAGGCAACATGGCTGTCTTTAGAATGAGGAGTTCTGCTCTCCTGTTCTAACAGACAACATGACTGTCTTTAGAATGAGGAGTTCTGCTCTCCTGTTCTAACAGACAACATGACTGTCTTTAGAATGAGGAGTTCTGCTCTCCTGTTCTAACAGACAACATGGCTGTCTTTAGAATGAGGAGTTCTGCTCTCCTGTTCTAACAGGCAACATGGCTGTCTTTAGAATGAGGAGTTCTGCTCTCCTGTTCTAACAGACAACATGACTGTCTTTAGAATGAGGAGTTCTGCTCTCCTGTTCTAACAGGGAACATGGCTGTCTTTAGAATGAGGAGTTCTGCTCTCCTGTTCTAACAGACAACATGGCTGTCTTTAGAATGAGGAGTTCTGCTCTCCTGTACTAACAGACAACATGACTGTCTTTAGAATGAGGAGTTCTGCTCTCCTGTTCTAACAGACAACATGGCTGTCTTTAGAATGAGGAGTTCTGCTCTCCTGTTCTAACAGACAACATGGCTGTCTTTAGAATGAGGAGTTCTGCTCTCCTGTTCTAACAGACAACATGGCTGTCTTTAGAATGAGGAGTTCTGCTCTCCTGTACTAACAGACAACATGGCTGTCTTTAGAATGAGGAGTTCTGCTCTCCTGTTCTAACAGACAACATGGCTGTCTTTAGAATGAGGAGTTCTGCTCTCCTGTTCTAACAGACAACATGACTGTCTTTAGAATGAGGAGTTCTGCTCTCCTGTTCTAACAGACAACATGACTGTCTTTAGAATGAGGAGTTCTGCTCTCCTGTTCTAACAGACAACATGACTGTCTTTAGAATGAGGAGTTCTGCTCTCCTGTTCTAACAGACAACATGGCTGTCTTTAGAATGAGGAGTTCTGCTCTCCTGTTCTAACAGACAACATGACTGTCTTTAGAATGAGGAGTTCTGCTCTCCTGTTCTAACAGACAACATGACTGTCTTTAGAATGAGGAGTTCTGCTCTCCTGTTCTAACAGACAACATGGCTGTCTTTAGAATGAGGAGTTCTGCTCTCCTGTTCTAACAGACAACATGACTGTCTTTAGAATGAGGAGTTCTGCTCTCCTGTTCTAACAGACAACATGACTGTCTTTAGAATGAGGAGTTCTGCTCTCCTGTTCTAACAGACAACATGGCTGTCTTTAGAATGAGGAGTTCTGCTCTCCTGTTCTAACAGACAACATGACTGTCTTTAGAATGAGGAGTTCTGCTCTCCTGTTCTAACAGACAACATGGCTGTCTTTAGAATGAGGAGTTCTGCTCTCCTGTTCTAACAGACAACATGGCTGTCTTTAGAATGAGGAGTTCTGCTCTCCTGTTCTAACAGACAACATGGCTGTCTTTAGAATGAGGAGTTCTGCTCTTCTGTTCTAACAGACAACATGACTGTCTTTAGAATGAGGAGTTCTGCTCTCCTGTTCTAACAGACAACATGGCTGTCTTTAGAATGAGGAGTTCTGCTCTCCTGTACTAACAGACAACATGGCTGTCTTTAGAATGAGGAGTTCTGCTCTCCTGTTCTAACAGACAACATGGCTGTCTTTAGAATGAGGAGTTCTGCTCTCCTGTACTAACAGACAACATGGCTGTCTTTAGAATGAGGAGTTCTGCTCTCCTGTTCTAACAGACAACATGACTGTCTTTAGAATGAGGAGTTCTGCTCTCCTGTTCTAACAGACAACATGGCTGTCTTTAGAATGAGGAGTTCTGCTCTCCTGTTCTAACAGACAACATGACTGTCTTTAGAATGAGGAGTTCTGCTCTCCTGTTCTAACAGACAACATGGCTGTCTTTAGAATGAGGAGTTCTGCTCTCCTGTTCTAACAGACAACATGGCTGTCTTTAGAATGAGGAGTTCTGCTCTCCTGTTCTAACAGACAACATGGCTGTCTTTAGAATGAGGAGTTCTGCTCTCCTGTTCTAACAGACAACATGACTGTCTTTAGAATGAGGAGTTCTGCTCTCCTGTTCTAACAGACAACATGGCTGTCTTTAGAATGAGGAGTTCTGCTCTCCTGTTCTAACAGACAACATGGCTGTCTTTAGAATGAGGAGTTCTGCTCTCCTGTTCTAACAGACAACATGACTGTCTTTAGAATGAGGAGTTCTGCTCTCCTGTTCTAACAGACAACATGGCTGTCTTTAGAATGAGGAGTTCTGCTGTCCTGTTCTAACAGACAACATGGCTGTCTTTAGAATGAGGAGTTCTGCTCTCCTGTTCTAACAGACAACATGGCTGTCTTTAGAATGAGGAGTTCTGCTCTCCTGTACTAACAGACAACATGGCTGTCTTTAGAATGAGGAGTTCTGCTCTCCTGTTCTAACAGACAACATGGCTGTCTTTAGAATGAGGAGTTCTGCTCTCCTGTTCTAACAGACAACATGGCTGTCTTTAGAATGAGGAGTTCTGCTCTCCTGTTCTAACAGACAACATGGCTGTCTTTAGAATGAGGAGTTCTGCTCTCCTGTTCTAACAGACAACATGACTGTCTTTAGAATGAGGAGTTCTGCTCTCCTGTTCTAACAGACAACATGACTGTCTTTAGAATGAGGAGTTCTGCTCTCCTGTACTAACAGACAACATGGCTGTCTTTAGAATGAGGAGTTCTGCTCTCCTGTTCTAACAGACAACATGACTGTCTTTAGAATGAGGAGTTCTGCTCTCCTGTTCTAACAGACAACATGGCTGTCTTTAGAATGAGGAGTTCTGCTCTCCTGTTCTAACAGACAACATGGCTGTCTTTAGAATGAGGAGTTCTGCTCTCCTGTTCTAACAGACAACATGACTGTCTTTAGAATGAGGAGTTCTGCTCTCCTGTTCTAACAGACAACATGACTGTCTTTAGAATGAGGAGTTCTGCTCTCCTGTTCTAACAGACAACATGACTGTCTTTAGAATGAGGAGTTCTGCTCTCCTGTTCTAACAGACAACATGACTGTCTTTAGAATGAGGAGTTCTGCTCTCCTGTTCTAACAGACAACATGACTGTCTTTAGAATGAGGAGTTCTGCTCTCCTGTTCTAACAGACAACATGACTGTCTTTAGAATGAGGAGTTCTGCTCTCCTGTTCTAACAGACAACATGACTGTCTTTAGAATGAGGAGTTCTGCTCAGCTTTGAATTCCTTCCTCAGTGGACTTGTAAATGCTAAACAGCTACATGAACTCATTTAAAATAAACAACCGTATTGTTTGTATAAACAGATACACGTATTCACGCAATGTCATGCACACACACACACACACACACACACACACACACACACACACACACACACACACACACACACACACACACACACACACACACACACACACACACACACACACACTATCTGTACACAAAATCTATGGAGGTCGTGACGGATGCCCCATGCTGATGTGTGTGATGCCCTCAGACCTGTAATTGAATTTGCTGGGCTCATGCACTACATCATAGCCTGTAGGCTGTGGGTCATCGGCTGCTAAATGGTTGATAACCCCACACACCCACTGACTGATACTCAGCACTGAGCTTGAGTGTGTGTGTGTGTGTGTGTGTGTGTGTGTGTGTGTGTGTGTGTGTGTGTGTGTGTGTGTGTGTGTGTGTGTGTGTGTGTGTGTGCGTGCGTGCGTGCGTGCGTGCGTGCGTGCGTGCGTGCGTGCGTGCGTGCGTGCGTGTGTGTGTGTGTTGTCATCGATCCCAAACACTTGTCTAACTAGTTCATCCCTCATCGGAGACAACTTGGATGATTCCCGAAATAAACGGCCCGGATTAAACACTTAACCCTTCACAGGTCTACATCACCAGATATGTAACCCTTCACAGATCCCCTGTCTACATCACCAGATATGTAACCCTTCACGGAATCCCCACAGTCTACATCACCAGATATGTAACCCTTCACAGAATCCCCACAGTCTACATCACCAGATATGTAACCCTTCACAGATCCCCTGTCTACATCACCAGATATGTAACCCTTCACAGAATCCCCACAGTCTACTTCACCAGATATGTAACCCTTCACAGATCCCCTGTCTACATCATCAGATATGTAACCCTTCACAGAATCCCCACAGTCTACTTCACCAGATATGTAACCCTTCACATATCCCCTGTCTACATCACAAGACATGTAACTCTTCACAGAATCCCTCAGTCTATACCACCCTTCACAGGGTCCAGTGTTGAGCATTCTGACTGTATCTAATTGCTGACGTCTCCCTCAAATGATTAGTGTTAAGAGATTGTCATATTTAACTTCATAGAAAGTCCTGGAGAGAGCAGAGTTAGTGTCATCGTCATCTGTAATCGTCAAGCAGCATATAACCCCTGTGGTCTTGAAGAGTCATTTACAGACATTTAGTTATCCTTCTTCATTGGATTATTAAGTCATATTCTAATAAAAGGACATTACATTTTCCCCCCAGCCCGTATTTAAATGGATTAGAGTGATTTATAGTTGTATATGATTGACTGGACTGGAGTACGGAATAATGAGATCATTCTCTATGATTTCAAATTTAGCACAATCATCTCCCTCACTGAGATTGCACATACTGTGTACTTCCTACACAAACACCCCAGCAGGCAAATATTCACATCTGGACTATCAAGATGGTGTTGCCTTTGATTATCCGTTACACATAGCAAGGCCAATATGTTACTACATTGTCTTCCTGTACCTGAATACACATGGCACACCCCTGAAGTGTCCATATCTGTCAGTTTACCACCCGTGTCTGATTTGACCTACTGTCTAACATGATATAGCATCAGATACCTGGTTTTACAGAATGTGTTACCCTTAGAAATATCTTTATACAGACAAAACCTCTGTTCTCTTCTTTACTCTCCCTTCAACGTTAACATCTATCAGACACATTTCCCCTCCTCTCCCCCTCTCCTCTCCCCTTCCCCTCTCCTTTCCTCCTCTCCCCCTCCCCTGTCCTCCTTCCCCTCTCCTCTCCTCCTCTCCCCCTCTCCTGTCCTCCTCTCCTGTCCTCCTTCCACTCTTCTCTCCTCCAATCCTCCTCTCCTCCTTCCCCTCTCCTCTCCTCCTCTCCCCCTCTCATGTCCTCCTTCCCCTCTCCTCCTCTCCCCCTCTCATGTCCTCCTTCCCCTCTCCTCCCCTCCCCTCCTCTCCTGTCCTCCTTCCCCTCTCCTCCCCTCCTCTCCCCCTCTCCTGTCCTCCTTCCCCTCTCCTCTTCTCCTCTCCCCCTCTCTTGTCCTCCTTCCCCTTTCCTCTCCTCCAATCCTCCTCTCCTCCTTCCCCTCTCCTCTCCTCCTTCCCCTCTCCTCTCTTCCTTCCCCTCTCCTCTCCTCTCCCCCTATCCTGTTCTCCTTCCCCTCTCCTCTCCTTCCCCTCTCCTCTCCTCCTCTCCCCCTCTCCTGTCCTCCTTCCCCTCTCCTCTCCTCCTCTCCTGTCCTCCTTCCCCTCTCCTCTCCTCCTCTCCTCCTCTCCTGTCCTCCTTCCCCTCTCCTCCTCTCCTGTCCTCCTTCCCCTCTCCTCTCCTCCCTTCAATATCCATCACAGTGTTTTATTTTCCAATTCCTCAGTTACCACAGGGACCAGATGTCTGCAGGGCACTGAGAAACTTCAGGTGTCTGTGTGTGTGTGTGTGTGTGTGTGTGTGTGTGTGTGTGTGTGTGTATATGTGTATGTGTGTGTATGTGTATGTGTGTGCGTGTGTGTGTATGTGTGTGTACATGGTGTGTGTGTATGTGTATGTGTACATGGTGTGTGTGTATGTGTGTGTACATGGTGTGTGTGTATGTGTGTGTACATGGTGTGTGTGTATGTGTGTGTGTGTGTGTGTATGTATGTGTGTGTGTATGTGTATGTGTGTGCGTGTGTGTTTATGTGTGTGTACATGGTGTGTGTGTATGTGTGTGTACATGGTGTGTGTGTATGTGTGTGTACATGGTGTGTGTGTGTGTGTGTGTGTGTGTGTGTGTGTGTGTGTGTGTGTGTGTGTGTGTGTGTGTGTGTGTGTGTGTGTGTGTGTGTGTGTGTGTGTGTGTGTGTGTGTGTGTGTGTGTGTGTGGGGGCACTGTTTGATTTTCAGATAGTGTGTGTAATATTTGTGCGTTTGTTTGTGCGTGTGTAAATGTGGTTCTACACACACCTGTTTTTCTGTGTGAGAAGAATTGATTAATATTGAGATACAGTGAGAAATCAGACTGTTTTTGGAGCAGGTTGACGTTGATGGTCATGATGCGTCTTGCCCTGGTGGCAGAACTAATTTCCAACGTAGATATGCATACTACAAAGTCAACATTTACTATATTGTAACAATTCTTGAAAAAGAGAAAATGAACTTTTTGGTCATAATTTAAGGTTAGGAATTAAGGTTAGCATTTTGGTAGGGTGAAGGTTATGGTTAGGTTTAAAATAAGATGTTATGATTTCGTGGCTGTGCCAGTTATTGACCACCCTGAACAAGATTCATGTCAAAAAACACTAACCTGCGATTTTGGAGCAAGTATCTCAGTGTATTTATATCCCCTGTCCTGTTGGTGTAGTTCCATCCCCTGTCCTGTTGGTGTAGTTCAAATCAAATCAAAATCAAATCAAATCAAATTTTATTTGTCACATACACATGGTTAGCAGATGTTAATGCGAGTGTAGCGAAATGCTTGTGCTTCTAGTTCCGACAATGCAGTAATAACCAACAAGTAATCTAACCTAACAATTCCACAACTACTACCTTATACACACAAGTGCAAAGGGATAAAGAATATGTACATAAAGATATATGAATGAGTGATGGTACAGAACGGCATAGGCAAGATGCAGTAGATGGTATAGAGTACAGTATATACATATGAGATGAGTAATGTAGGGTATGTAAACATAAAGTGGCATAGTTTAAAGTGGCTAGTGATACATGTATTACATAAAGATGGCAAGATGCAGTAGATGATATAGAGTACAGTATATACATATACATATGAGATGAGTAATGTAGGGTATGTAAACATTATATTAAGTGGCATTGTTTAAAGTGGCTAGTGGTACATTTTTACATCATTTCCATCAATTCCCATTATTAAAGTGGCTGGAGTTGAGTCAGTATGTTGGCAGCGGCCGCTAAATGTTAGTGGTGGCTGTTTAACAGTCTGATGGCCTTGAGATAGAAGCTGTTTTTCAGTCTCTCGGTCCCTGCTTTGATGCACCTGTACTGACCTCGCCTTCTGGATGATAGCGGGGTGAACAGGCAGTGGCTTGGGTGGTTGTTGTCCTTGATGATCTTTATGGCCTTCCTGTGACATCGGGTGGTGTAGGTGTCCTGGAGGGCAGGTAGTTTGCCCCCGGTGATGCGTTGTGCAGACCTCACTACCCTCTGGAGAGCCTTACGGTTGTGGGCGGAGCAGTTGCCGTACCAGGCGGTGATACAGCCCGACAGGATGCTCTCGATTGTGCATCTGTAGAAGTTTGTGAGTGCTTTTGGTGACAAGCCAAATTTCTTCAGCCTCCTGAGGTTGAAGAGGCGCTGCTGCGCCTTCTTCACAACGCTGTCTGTATGGGTGGACCAATTCAGTTTGTCCGTGATGTGTACACCGAGGAACTTAAAACTTTCCACCTTCTCCACTACTGTCCCGTCGATGTGGATAGGGGGGTGCTCCCTCTGCTGTTTCCTGAAGTCCACAATCATCTCCTTTGTTTTGTTGACGTTGAGTGTGAGGTTATTTTCCTGACACCACACTCCGAGGGCCCTCACCTCCTCCCTGTAGGCCGTCTCGTCGTTGTTGGTAATCAAGCCTACCACTGTAGTGTCATCCGTAAACTTGATGATTGAGTTAGAGGCGTGCATGGCCACGCAGTCGTGGGTGAACAGGGAGTACAGGAGAGGGCTCAGAACGCACCCTTGTGGGGCCCCAGTGTTGAGGATCAGCGGGGTGGAGATGTTGTTACCTACCCTCACCACCTGGGGGCGGCCCGTTAGGAAGTCCAGGACCCAGTTGCACAGGGCGGGGTCGAGACCCAGGGTCTCGAGCTTGATGACGAGTTTGGAGGGTACTATGGTGTTAAATGCTGAGCTGTAGTCGATGAACAGCATTCTCACGTAGGTATTCCTCTTGTCCAGATGGGTTAGGGCAGTGTGCAGTGTGGTTGCGATTGTGTCGTCTGTGGACCTATTGGGTCGGTAAGCAAATTGGAGTGGGTCTAGGGTGTCCGGTAGGGTGGAGGTGATATGGTCCTTGACTAGTCTCTCAAAGCACTTCATGTTGACGGAAGTGAGTGCTACGGGGCGGTAGTCGTTTAGCTCAGTTACCTTAGCTTTCTTGGGAACAGGAACAATGGTGGCCCTCTTGAAGCATGTGGGAACAGCAGACTGGGATAAGGATTGATTGAATATGTCCGTAAACACACCAGCCAGCTGGTCTGCGCATGCTCTGAGGACGCGGCTGGGAATGCCGTCTGGGCCTGCAGCCTTGCGAGGGTTAACACGTTTAAATGTTTTACTCACCTCGGCTGCAGTGAAGGAGAGCCCGCAGGTTTTGGTAGCGGGCCGTGTCAGTGGCACTGTATTGTCCTCAAAGCGAGCAAAAAAGTTATTTAGCCTGTCTGGGAGCAAGACATCCTGGTCCGCGAAGGGGCTGGTTTTCTTTTTGTAATCCGTGATTGACTGTAGACCCTGCCACATACCTCTTGT
Source organism: Salvelinus namaycush (assembly GCF_016432855.1). Taxonomy (NCBI): domain Eukaryota; kingdom Metazoa; phylum Chordata; class Actinopteri; order Salmoniformes; family Salmonidae; genus Salvelinus; species Salvelinus namaycush. The sequence continues at coordinate 7,172,701 of NC_052329.1, read as the reverse complement.
GTCTGAGCTGTTGAATTGCGACTCTATTTTGTCTGTATACTGGGACTTAGCTTGTTTGATTGCCTTGCGGAGAGAATAGCTACACTGTTTGTATTCGGTCATGTTTCCGGTCACCTTGCCCTGGTTAAAAGCAGTGGTTCGCGCTTTCAGTTTCACGCGAATGCTGCCGTCAATCCACGGTTTCTGGTTTGGGAATGTTTTAATCGTTGCTGTGGGTACGACATCGTCAATGCACTTTCTAATGAACTCGCTCACCGAATCAGCGTATTCGTCAATATTGTTGTTGGACGCAATGCGGAACATATTCCAATCCGCGTGATCGAAGCAGTCTTGAAGCGTGGAATCAGATTGGTCGGACCAGCGTTGAACAGACCTGAGCGAGGGAGCTTGTTGTTTTAGTTTCTGTTTGTAGGCTGGAAGCAACAAAATGGAGTCGTGGTCAGCTTTTCCGAAAGGGGGGCGGGGGAGGGCCTTATATGCGTCGCGGAAGTTAGTATAACAATGATCCAAGGTTTTACCAGCCCTGGTAGCACAATCGATATGCTGATAGAATTTAGGGAGTCTTGTTTTCAGATTAGCCTTGTTAAAATCCCCAGCTACGATGAATGCAGCCTCAGAGTGTGTGGTTTCCAGTTTACAAAGAGTCAGATAAAGTTCGTTCAGGGCCATCGATGTGTCTGCTTGGGGGGGCATATATACGGCTGTGATTATAATCGAAGAGAATTCCCTTGGTAGATAATGCGGTCGACATTTGATTGTGAGGAATTCTAGATCAGGTGAACAGAATGACTTGAGTTCCTGTATGTTGTTATGATCACACCACGTCTCGTTAATCATAAGGCATACACCCCCGCCCCTCTTCTTACCAGAAAGATGTATGTTTCTGTCGGCGCGATGCGTGAAGAAACCAGCTGGCTGCACCGACTCCGTTAGCGTCTCTTGAGTTAGCCATGTTTCCGTGAAGCAGAGAACGTTACAATCTCTGATGTCTCTCTGGAATGTTACCCTTGCTCGGATTTCATCAACCTTATTGGCAAGAGACTGGACATTGGCGAGTAGTATGCTAGGGAGTTGAGCGCGATGTGCCCGTCTCCGAAGCCTGACCAGGAGACCGCTACGTTTTCCCCTTTTACGGCGTCGCATAGGGTCGCCGGTTGGGATCAGATCCATTGTATTGGATGGAAGGCAAAACACTGGATCCGTTTCGGGAAAGTCATATTCCTGGTTGTAACGATGGTGAGTTGACATTGCTCATATATTCAGTAGTTCCTCCCGACTGTATGTAATGAAACCTAAGATTACCTGGGGTACCAATGTAAGTTCCATCCCCTGTCCTGTTTGTGTAGTTCCATCCCCTGTCCTGTCAGTGTAGTTCCATCCCCTGTCCTGTCAGTGTAGTTATTATCCCTTTCCTATCGGTGTAGTACCATCCCCTGTCCTGTCGGTGTAGTTCCATCCCCTCTCCTGTCAGTGTAGTTCCATCCCCTGTCATGTCAGTGTAGTTATATCTCCTGTCCTGTCAGTGTAGTTCCACCCCCTGTCCTGTCAGTGTAGTTCCATCCCCTGACCTGTCGGTGTAGTTCCATCTCCTGTCCTGTCAGTGTAGTTCCACCCCCTGTCCTGTCAGTGTAGTTCCATCCCCTGTCCTGTCGGTGTAGTTCCATCTCCTGTCCTGTCAGTGTAGTTATATCCCCTGTCCTGTCAGTATAGCTCCATCCCCTGTCCTGTCAGTGTAGTTCCATCCCCTGTCAGTGTAGTTATATCCCCTGTCCTGTTGGTGTAGTTCCATCCCCTGTCCTGTTGGTGTAGTTCCATCCCCTGTCCTGTTGGTGTAGTTCCATCCCCTGTCCTGTTGGTGTAGTTCCATCCCCTGTCCTGTTGGTGTAGTTCCATCCCCTGTCCTGTTGGTGTAGTTCCATCCCCTGTCCTGTCAGTATAGTTCCATCCCCTGTCCTGTCAGTGTAGTTCCATCCCCTGTCCTGTTGGTGTAGTTATATCCCCTGTCCTGTCAGTGTAGTTCCATCCCCTGTCCTGTCAGTATAGTTCCATCCCCTGTCCTGTCAGTGTAGTTCCATCCCCTGTCCTGTCAGTGTAGTTCCATCCCCTGTCCTGTCAATATAGTTCCATCCCCTGTCCTGTTGGTGTAGTTCCATCCCCTGTCCTGTCAGTGTAGTTATTTCCGCTGTCCTGTCGGTGTAGTTATATCACCTGTCCTGTTGGTGTAGTTCCATCCCCTGTCCTGTCAGTGTAGTTCCATCCCCTGTCCTGTCAGTATAGTTCCATCCCCTGTCCTGTCAGTGTAGTTATTTCCGCTGTCCTGTCGGTGTAGTTATATCACCTGTCCTGTTGGTGTAGTTCCATCCCCTATCCTGTCAGTGTAGTTCCATCCCCTGTCCTGTCAGTGTAGTTCCATCCCCTGTCCTGTCAGTGTGGTTCCATCCCCTGTCCTGTCAGTGTAGTTATTTCCGCTGTCCTGTCGGTGTAGTTATATCACCTGTCCTGTCAGTGTAGTTATATTCCCTGTCCTGTTGGTGTAGTTATATCCCATGTCCTGTCAGTGTAGTTCCATCCCATGTCCTGTCAGTGTAGTTCCATCCCATGTCCTGTCAGTGTAGTTCCATCCCCTGTCCTGTCGGTGTAGTTCCATCTCCTGTCCTGTCGGTGTAGTTATATCCCCTGTCCTGTCAGTGTAGTTCCATCCCATGTCCTGTCAGTGTAGTTCCATCCCATGTCCTGTCAGTGTAGTTCCATCTCCTGTCCTGTCGGTGTAGTTCCATCTCCTGTCCTGTTGGTGTAGTTCCATCCCCTGTCAGTGTAGTTCCATCCTCTGTCCTGTCAGTGTAGTTCCATCCCCTGTCCTGTCAGTGTAGTTCCATCCCCTGTCCTGTCAGTGTAGTTTTATCCCCTGTCCTGTCAGTGTAGTTATATCCCCTGTCCTGTCAGTATAGTTCCATCCCCTGTGCTGTCAGTGTAGTTCCAGCCCCTGTCCTGTCAGTGTAGTTCCATCCCCTGTCCTGTCAGTGTAGTTCCATCTCCTGTCCTGTTGGTGTAGTTCCATCCCCTGTCAGTGTAGTTCCATCCTCTGTCCTGTCAGTGTAGTTCCATCCCCTGTCCTGTCAGTGTAGTTCCATCCCCTGTCCTGTCAGTGTAGTTCCATCCCCTGTCCTGTCAGTGTAGTTTTATCCCCTGTCCTGTCAGTGTAGTTATATCCCCTGTACTGTCAGTGTAGTTGCATCCCCTGTCCTGTCAGTGTAGTTCCAGCCCCTGTCCTGTCAGTGTAGTTCCATCCCCTGTTCTGTCAGTATAGTTCCATCCCCTCTCCTGTCGGTGTAGTTCCATCCCCTGTCCTGTCGGTGTAGTTCTATCCCCTGTCCTGTTGGTCTAGTTTCATCCCTTGTCCTTTTGGTGTAGTTCCAGCCCCTGTCCTGTCAGTGTAGTTCCATCCCCTGTCCTGTCAGTGTAGTTCCAGCCCCTGCCCTGTCAGTGTAGTTTTATCCCTTGTCCTGTCAGTGTAGTTCCATCCCCTGTCCTGTCGGTGTAGTTCCAGCCCCTGTCCTGTCAGTGTAGTTCCAGCCCCTGTCCTGTCAGTGTAGTTCCATCCCCTGTCCTGTCAGTGTAGTTGTATCCCTTTTCCTGTCAGTGTAGTTCCATCCCCTGTCCTGTCAGTGTAGTTCCAGCCCCTGTCCTGTCAGTGTAGTTCCAGCCCTTGTCCTGTCAGTGTAGTTCCATCCCCTGTCCTGCCGTTGTAGTTCCATCCCCTGTCGGTGTAGTTCCATCCCCTGTCCTGTCGGTGTAGTTCCATCCCCTGTCCTGTCAGTGTAGTTCCATCCCCTGTCCTGTCAGTGTAGTTATATCCCCTGTCCTGTCAGTGTAGTTATATCCCCTGCCCTGTCAGTGTAGTTATATCCCCTGCCCTGTCAGTGTAGTTTTATCCCTTGTCCTGTCGGTGTAGTTCCATCCCCTGTCCTGTCAGTGTAGTTCCATCCCCTGTCCTGTCAGTGTAGTTATATCCCCTGTCCTGTCAGTGTAGTTATATCCCCTGTCCTGTCAGTGTAGTTATATCCCCTGTCCTGTCAGTGTAGTTATATCCCCTGTCCTGTCAGTGTAGTTCCATCCCCTGTCCTGTCAGTGTAGTTCCATCCCCTGTCCTGTCAGTGTAGTTCCATCCCCTGTCCTGTCAGTGTAGTTCCCGAGGGGACACTGTGGATCTGATAAACCTAACTTAGTGTCTTAGAACACAAAACTAGCCAATCAGATCTCATGGTGAATCTCAATCATCTAAATTTGCTTTCTGTCCACATCAGTGCAACTGAAGGAGAGGAGACGAGGGGAGGTAGTAACTATTGAGAAACAACCCCAGACTGAACTAGATACAGTATCTTGAGTCAGACTATTGAGATTGAGTCTGCCTGAAGACACCGAGCACAGTCTGGGGGTGTGTCTTCAGGCAGACTATTGAGATACACCCCCAGACTGAGCCAGGTATCTTCAGGCAGACTACTGAGATATACCCCCAAACTGAGCTAGGTGTCTTCAGGCAGACTATTAAGGTACACCCCCAGACTGAGCTAGGTGTCTTCAGGCAGACTACTGAGATACACCTCCAGACTAAGCTAGGTGTCTTCAGGCAGACTATTGAGATACACCCCCAGTCTGAGCCAGGCATCTTCAAGCAGACTACTGAGATACACCTCCAGACTGAGCTAGGTGTCTTCAGGCAGACTATTAAGGTACACCCCCAGACTGAGCCAGGCATCTTCAGGCAGGCTCTGTGCATCTGGATCAGGAGGGAAATCCCATTGTTATTTGCCTACGGTGTACTGTATACCTCCATTATGGTGAGGTAAAAAGTAATGTACTATACGGGGAACAGCGTGTCATTTCAGACAGAAGCACAGCAGCCTAATGGAGGAAGACACTGATTTCCCCTTTGTTATTGGTCCTTGGTGGGTAAAGTGGGTAAAGTGAGGAGGGGAGGTTTGTTATTGTGATCCACAGTAGAGTAGTGAATTATTGATTACATCTCATAGATGTAGAGTCTCTTTAGTTCTGGGCCGAGCTCTGGGACCATAGCTTTGATGACGGGTGCCCCATACACTTCCGAAATATATATATATATATATAGAGAGAGAGAGAGAGAGAGAGAGAACACTGTGACTGACCCAAACTTAAGGAAAGCTTTGACTATGTACAGACTCAGTGAGCATAGCCTTGCTATTGAGAAAGGCTGCCAAAGGCAGACCTGGCACTCAAGAGAAGACAGGCTATGTGCACACAGCCCACAAAATGAGGTGGAAACTGAGCTGCACTTCCTAACCTCCTGCCAAATGTATGACCATATTAGAGACACATATTTCCCTCAGATTACACAGATCCACAAAGAATTCGAAAACAAACCCAATTTTGATAAACTCCCATATCTACTGGGTGAAATACTAAAGTGTGCCATCACAGCAGCAATATTTGTGACCTGTTGCCACAAGAAAAGGGCAACCAGGGAAGAACAAACACCATTGTAAATGCAACCCATATTTATGTTTATTTATTTTTCCTTGTGTACTTTAACTATTTCCACATAATTTGGCATTTGAAATGTCTTTATTCTTTTGGAACTTTTGTGAGTTAATAAAGATAGAGTGAGAATGAGAGAGAGAGGAAGACATAAATCAAAGTTATTGTGTTATATACACTATTTATCATATTCTCATATTCAACTTACAAGAGCATCATATTCAACTTACAAGAGCAATTCAGGTTAAGTGCCTGGCTCAAGGGCACATTGATAGATTTTTCAACTAGTTAGCTCGACGATTCAAACCAGCAGCCTTTCAGTTACTAACCCAACGCTCTTAACCTCTAGGCTACCTGCCGCCTACAATGTGTGTGTGTGTGTGTGTGTGTATGTGAACATGTTTTCCACAAAAGGTTTAGATCTTGTGGACACAGAGTAATGTCTTTAAGGCGACGCACAATTGGCATAGCGTCGTCCGGGTTAGGGAGGGTTTGGCCGGTAGGGATATCCTTGTCTCAGTATGTAAAATGTAATATGTAATATGTAAAATGTAAAATGTAATAAAATGTATGCACTCTACTGTAAGTCGCTCTGGATAAGAGCGTCTGCTAAATGACTAAAATGTAAAATGTAAATGTAAAGTTGAGCATTCTCCTACAGGGTGGGGTAATCAGATCTCTGTCCTCTCATATAAAACAGTAACAGAACAACGTGTCATAGCATCTAACTGCATCTGATTGGGACGTCTGTCACGACTTCCGTCGAAGTTGGCTCCCCTGCCTGTTCGGGCGGTGCTCGGCGGTCGTCGTCACCGGCCTACTAGCCGCCACCGATCCCTTTTTCGTTGTCTGTTTGTTTTGTCGTATTAGTTGCACCTGTGTCTATTTGTGTGCTTGATGGGCTTCCTTATTTAAAGTACGTTTACCCGCCCTTGTTTTGTGCGGGATTATTCTTGTGTTACGTGTGTGCGTTATTTAGGTGTGTTCGTGTTCCAGACCTGGTACCCTGTGTTTTGGGGGGTCCATTTATTTCCGCGCCCTGTTGTTGTGGGCTTGCTTTTGTGCCTATTAAAGTGCACTTTTTCCCTGTGGAACTCTCTGCTCTCTGCGCCTGATTCTTCCTCACACACCTAGTCCCGTGTGACAACTTCGCTCCTTCTCCCCGACAGGAAGACATTTTAAACAGAGCTGCATCGACTATAGCCTATGTTTGATGTCATTTCTTGCCAACCCATTTCTTAGGAAGAGACTTTTATTGAAGACGTGGCACAGCAATTTGAATTCGAGAGATTCAAAGGAGATTCTGAGGCGTGAGGCCAGAGCACAAGCAGCTCCCATGCTGCCAGCAGCCCTAATTACAGATTGTAGGCAGATAGATGAAGTGTTTGTTAGAAACAATGATATTTACATATGTATGTTCCCTCACACACGTCACTGCGCCTATCTCATTACACAGATAATATGTTTCCTCACACGCAGGAACACATGTATGCACGCACAAACACACACACACGCACACACGCACACGCGCACACGCGCACAAACAAACACACACACACACACACACACACACACACACACACACACACACACACACACACACACACACACACACACACACACACACACACACACACACACAAACACACACACGCACATGCACACGCGCACAAAAGCACAAACAAACACACACACACACACACACACACACACACACACACACACACACACACACACACACACACACACACACACACACACACACACACACACACACACACACACACACACACACACACACACACACGGCATCTAGTAGACCTACTTCTAGCATTAAGCAGGATAATTGAATATGCAAATGAATGTTCTCTTTCCTTGTTCTGAATCAAGCCGCTGCCTCAGGACACTGGTATATCTGAAAGAATCAGATGAACGTAAGCAATATGGTCGAAACTCCACCAAACATGCAAGAGAGCATCTCTGTACCCAGAAGGCTTGTGTTCTCTCAGACTGACCATCAGACCATAGGTCCAGTAAAAAAAATAGTATTACTTTATTATCACTATATATATATGTGTATATATGGTTATATACAATTATATATATATATGAATAATATTACTACTATATTATCACTATATATATATGTGTATATATTTATATATACAATTATATATATATATGAATAATATTATTACTATATTATCACTATATATATATATGTGTATATATTTATATATACAATTATATATATATGAATAATATCATTACTATATATATATATATATATATATATATATATATATATATATATATATATATATATATATATATATATATATATATATATACATGTAATTATTATTATTACTATGTGTATATAATATTAATATTACATTAATAATACTTTTTTACTGGGCTGATGGTCTGCATATGATGGCCAGTCAGAGAGGACACATCTTCCGGGTAGATAGATGCTCTCTGGTATATATATATATATATATATATATATATATATATACTGTATGTATATTTATACTGTATATACAGTTGAAGTCAGAAGTTTACATTTTATTTTTACCTTTATTTAACTAGGCAAGTCAGTTAAAAGAACAAATTCTTATTTTCAATGACGGCCTAGGAACAGTGGGTTAACTGCCTTGTTCAGGGGAAGAACGACAGATCTTTACCTTGTCAGCTCAGGGATTCGATCTTGCAACCTTTTGGCTACTAGTCCAACGCTCTAACCACTAGGTTACTTGCTGCCCCAGGTACACCTTAGCCAAATACATTTTTCACAATTCCTGACATCCTAGTAAAAATGCCCTGTCTTAGGTCAGTTAGGATCACCACTTTATTTTAAAAATGTGAAATTTCAGAATAATAGTAGAGAGAATGATTTATTTGAGCTTTTATTTCTTTCATCACATTCCCAGTGGGTCAGACGTTTACCAGACGTTTACATACACTCAATTAGTATTTGGTAGCATTGCCTTAAATTGTTTAACTTGGGTCAATGGTTTTGGGTAGCCTTCCACAAGCTTCCCACAGTAGTTTGGGTGAATTTTGGCCCATTCCTCCTGACAGAGCTGGTAAAACTGAGTCAGGTTTGTAGGCCTCCTTGCTCGCACATGCTTTTTCAGTTCTGTCCACAGATTTTCTGTAGGATGGAGGTCAGGGCTTTGTGATGGCCACTCCAATACCTTGACTTTGTTGTCCTTAAGCCATGTTGCCACAACTTTGGAAGTATGCTTGGAGTCCTTATCCATTTGGAAGATCCATTTGCGACCAAGCTTTAACTTCCTGACCGATGTCTTGAGATGTAGCTTCAATATATCCAGATAATTTTCCATCCTCATGATGCCATCAATTTTGTGAAGTGCACCAGTCCCTCCTGCAGCAAAGCAACCCCACAACTTGATGCTGCCAGCCCTGTGCTTCACGATTGGAATGGTGTTCTTCAGCTTGCAAGCATCCCCCTTTTTCCTCCAAACATAATAATGGTCATTATGGCCAAACGGTTCTATTTTTGTTTCATCAGACCAGAGGACATTTCTCCAAAAAGTACAATCATTGTCCCCATGTGCTGTTGCAAACTGTAGTCTGGCTTTTTTATGGCGGTTTTGGAGCAATGGCTTCTTCCTTGCTGAGCGGCCTTTCAGGTTATGTCGATATAGGACTCATTTTACTGTGGATATAAATAATTTTGTACCTGTTTCCTCCAGCATCTTCACAAGGTCCTTTGCTGTTGTTCTGGGATTGATTTGCACTTTTCGCACCAAAGTACGTTCATCTCTAGGAGACAGAACACGTCTCCTTCCTAAGCGGTATGACGGCTGCGTGGTCCCATGTTGTTTATACTTGCGTGCTATTGTTTGTACAGATGAACATGGTACCTTCAGGTGTTTGGAAATTGCTCCCAAGGATGAACCAGACTTGTGGAGGTCTTTAATTGTTTTTCTGAGGTCTTGGCTGAATTCTTTTGATTTTCACATGATGTCAAACAAAGAGGCACTGAGTTTGAAGGTAGGCCTTGAAATACATCTACAGGTACACCTCCAATTGACTTAAATGATGTCAATTAGCCTATCAGAAGCTTCTAAAGCCATGACATATTTTTCTGGAATTTTCCAAGGTGTTTAACCTTTACCGAACCTCAACCCCGTATCCGGGATCACCCCCCACCCCCCACACACTGATTAGCATAGCTAGCATAGCTTCACAAGTAGATAGTAGCATCTAAATATCATTAAATCACAAGTCCAAGACACCAGATGAAAGATACAGATCTTGTGAATAAAGCCACCATTTCAGATTTTTAAAATGTTTTACAGGGAAGACAAAATATGTAAATCTATTAGCTAAACACGTTAGCAAAATACACCACTATTCTAACTCCATCAGTTTCTTACTCCTTCAGGTGCTATCACCAATTCGGCTCAACTAAGATATTGATAGCCAATAACCTATAAAAAAAACCATCAGATGACAGTCTGATAACATATTCATGGTATAGGATAGTTTTTGTTAGAAAAAAGTGCATATTTCAGGTAGAAATCACAGTTTACAATTGCACCGACCATCACAAATCGACTAGAATTACTAGATAGAGCAACGTGTATGACCAATTTACTCATCATAAAACATTTCATAAAAATAGACAAAGCATAGCAATGGAAAGACCCAATTCTTGTGATTTCAGACCATATTTCAGATTTTCTAAGCGTTTTTCAGCGAAAACACAATAAATCGATAAGTTAGCATACTACATGTGCAAACGTTACCAGAGCATCGATTCCAGCCAAAGAGCGCTATAACGTCAACATCGCCAAAAGATATTAATTTTTTCACTAACCTTCTCAGAATTCTTCCGATGACACTCCTGTAACATCATTTTACAACATACATATACAGTTTGTTCGAAAAGGTGCATATTTAGCCATACAAAACCGTGGTTACACAATAAAAATACTAGGAAATCAAGCCTCAATATGTCTGACGTCATCTATCAGAGTGATCTAGTTTAATTGAAAGCTAATCATATACTTGACTAAAAAATACAGGGTTGACAGGAATCGAAAGACAAATTAGTTCTTAATGCAACCGCTGATTTACATTTGTAAAATTATCCTTACTTTTCAATACAGGGTTCGCCAAGTGAAGCTACACCAAACAAAATGGCGAAATATGCGTTTAAAATATTTCGACAGAACAACAATTTATCATATTAAATATTGCTTACTATGAGCTGTTCTTCCATCATATTCTTGGGCAATGTATCCTTTCTATGTTATAAACGTCTTTTGGTCGATAGATGTCCTCTGTCCTTCGAAATATCCACTAACGATCGAACGGGACCCAAAAACGTGTCCAAAGTTTCAGAGTGCACAACAAAGAAATTCCTCAAAATCGCACTAAACGGATATAATTTCCTATAAAACGGTTTAAATTAACTACCTTATGATGTTTCTAAGTCCTATATCGAATTAAATTACAGACGGATACATTTCAAGTTGATAACCGAGCCTGTGAAAATGGCGTCCGGAGGTCCCTTCCTGCGTAAGGGCGAGCGTCGAAAGGGGGGCTACTCTCACTCCTTGGTCTTTTATAACCTCTGAGAGCTACGGAGAAGGCCCATTCCACTTCTCATTGGTTACTGACATCCAGGGGAAGGCGGGTGCAGTTCGTGTCGTTCCATAGGATAGACAGAGACCTTAAAAACTGATCTGAAACCAGAGCTTCGCTCTCAGACCTTTCACTGTCTGTCATGGATTTCGCTGTAGAAAGAGTTCTGGGTCACCCACAGACATCATTCCAACTTTGTATGAAACTAGAAAGTGTTTTCTTTCCAATAGAATTAATAATATGCATATTGTACGAGCAAGAATTGAGTACTAGGCAGTTTAATTTGGAGACGACAAAATGCTAATTCGGAACAGCACCCCCTGTAGTCGCAAGAAGTTAAAGGTATAGTTAACTTCGTGTATGTAAACTTCTAACCCACTGGAATTGTGATACAGTGAATGATAAGCGAAATAATGTTGGGAAATTGTTAAAATTGTAAAAAGTTACTTGAGTCATGCACAAAGTAGATGTCCAAACCGACTTGCCAAAACTATAGTTTGTTAACAAGAAATTTGTGGAGTGAAAAACGAGTTTTAATGACTCCAACCTAAGTGTATTTAAACTTCCGACTTCAACTGTATATATATATATATATAATGTTCACTCAGCTGTGCCTCACAAGTAATACAGCAAATTATATATTACCAGGGTGATCATATACCTAAATGTCTAAAATATAATTTCAAAATGATCTGAGAAGATCAACATTGTCAGGGCAATTCAAGCAAAGCCAATATGCAGGAATAATGTATAGGGCATAAAGCCTGCTGCACAAACCTTTTTGCTACAGAACTGTTTTTAAATTGGTTAATGTTGCATAGGATTATGTTTTTTTAGTCATGTTTTTAAAACATCTGAGTTTCTCAGCTTCCATCTCAGCTTCCATTTTGACTCAGAAAGTGATCTTCACTCAGAAAACGTTGGTGATCACTGTTTTGAGATATTTGTTCATTAGGTCCTTTGTTAGCGTCTTCTTTATTGTGTCATCCTCGGGGTCTAATGAAGAGTCTCCTGGTAGGTACCAGATTACCCTGTAATCATGAGAAAAGTTAGCTGGTGTAACACGGGATTAGTACAACACACTGGAACAGCCAGGTACAGTGAAACTAACAGGAAAGGAGCTGGAGAAAAGGAGGTTGAAACAGAGAGAGAAATGACTATGGATTTACCAATATATTCACTAGTTTAAGTTACACTATTCCTCAGCCTTTCTCCCAGTCCCCCCTCTCTCTCTTCATCTCCCTTTATATATGTTCTCATAACCCAGCCTTCATTTCTCCCACCTTTAATTATTTCCTCCATCCCTCCTTCCCCCTTCCCTCCTCCGTCCCTCCTTTCTCCTCCATCCCTCCTTACCCCTTCCTCCTCCCTCCCTCCTTACCCCTTCCTCCTCCATCCCTCCTTACTCCTTCCTCCTCCATCCCTCCTTACCCCAACCTCCTCCATCCCTCCTTACCCCTTCCTCCTCCGTCCCTCCTTCCTTCTCATCCCACCTTCCTCCTCCATCCCTCCTTACCCCTTCCTCCTCCATCCCTCCTTACTCCTTCCTCCTCATCCCACCTTCCTCCCTCCTTACCCCTTCCAACTCCATTCCTCCTTACTCCTTCCCTCTCCATCCCTCCTTACCCCTTCCTCCTCCGTCCCTCCTTACCCCTTCCTCCTCCATCCCTCCTTACCCCTTCCTCCTCCATCCCTCCTTACCCCTTCCTCCTCCGTCCCTCCTTACCCCTTCCTCCTCCATCCCTCCTTACTCCTTCATCCCTCCTTACTCCTTCATCCTCCATCCCTCCTTCCTTCTCATCCCACCTTCCTCCTCCATCCCTCCTTACCCCTTCCTCCTCCATCCCTCCTTACTCCTTCCTCCTCATCCCACCTTCCTCCTCCATCCCTCCTTACCCCTTCCTCCTCCATCCCTCCTTACTCCTTCCTCCTCATCCCACCTTCCTCCTCCATCCCTCCTTACCCCTTCCTCCTCCATCCCTCCTTACTCCTTCCTCCTCCATCCCTCCTTACTCCTTCCTCCTCCATCCCACCTTACCCCTTCCTCCTCCATCCCGCCTTACCCCTTCCTCCTCCATCCCTCCTTACCCCTTCCTCCTCCATCCCTCCTAACTCCTTCCTCCTCCATCCCTCCTTACTCCTTCCTCCTCATCCCACCTTCCTCCTCCATCCCGCCTTACCCCTTCCTCCTCCATCCCTCCTTACCCCTGCCTCCTCCATCCCTCCTTACCCCTGCCTCCTCCATCCCTCCTTACCCCTTCCTCCTCCATCCCTCCTAACTCCTTCCTCCTCCATCCCTCCTTACTCCTTCCTCCTCCATCGCTCCTTACCCCTTCCTCCTCCGTAGTTCCTTATTCTTTCCTTCTCGTGCCCAACTTTCCATACCTTAATCCCTTCTTTCTGAATTAAATCTTATTATTTCCTCCATTCAGCCACCTTAGCCTGTTTCAGTGCTATGAAAAGGACCCATGAGTCAGCAAAGAGGGAATCACGCACACACACATACACGCAGCATGTGCGTACACACATGGTTGCACATACACACACACACGGTTGATCATACACACACACACACACACACACACACACACACACACACACACACACACACACACACACACACACACACACACACACACACACACACACACACACACACACACACACACACACACACACACACACACACACACACACACACACAGCTCTCCTGTGTATTCTAAAAGAGGTCTGTTCGAGCCTGAACTGTGATAGTCAGCACCCTCCTCTCGACCTCCCTGTCACCTGAACACACACACACACATACGCACACGCACACACACATGAACACACACACACATACACACACGCACGCACGCGCACACACACACCCAACCCATCTCTACTCTATGGCATATCCCTGACTTACTGTGTGTATGTGTGTGTGTGTACGTGTGTGTATTTATGTGTGTGTGTGTGTGTGTGTGTGTGTGTGTGTGTGTGTGTGTGTGTGTGTGTGTGTGTGTGCATGCGGTGTGTCTGTATGTGTCTGAGTGTTTGTATGTGGTGTGTGAATGTGGTGTGTGTGTGTGTGGTGTGTGTATGTAGTATGTGTGTTTTTGTGTATGTGGTGTGTGTGTATGTGTTGTGTGTGGTGTGTGTTTATGTGTGTGTGTGTGTGTGTATGTGTTGTGTGTGTATGTGTGTGTGTGTGTGTGTGTGTGTGTGTAGATGTGTGTGTATGGGGTGTGTGTGTATTTGCGTGTGTATGTGGTGTGTGTTGTGTGTGTATTTGCGTGTGTTGACGAAGCAAAAACATGCCTCTGCAATCTGTCCCAACCTCCTACCTACTTCAAGGGATAGATTGCTTTTCGACAGAAGACCGATTATTTTTTACATGCACTATGAATATAGGGGCGGGAGGTAGCCTAGTGGTCGGAGCGTTTGGGCCAGTAACCCGAAAGGTTGCTGGATCGAATCCCCGAGCTGACAAGGCAAAAATGTCTTGTTCTGCCCCTGAACAAGGCAATTAACCCACTGTTCCCCGGTAGGCTGTCATTGTAAATAAGAATTTGTTCTTAACTAACTTGCCTAGTTAAAAAAATATATATTCAAAGGTCTTTTCTGGCATGGGAAACATATGTTTACATTGTCAAAGCAAGTGAAATAGATAACTATAAACTATAACAAATGTACTCTTCCCAAAGAGTAAGGAATATTATGTCTATGTACGGTGTGGTAATGCGCAAATAGTTACAAAAATTAACATAAATATAGGTTGTATTTACAATGGTGTTTGTTCTTCACTGGTTGCCCTTTTCTTGTGGCAACTGGTTACAGATCTTGCTGCTGTGGTTGCACACTGTGGTATTTCACCCAGTAGATATGGGAGTTTATCAAAATTGGATTTGTTTTTGAATTCTTTGTGGGTCTGTGTAATCTGAGGGAAATATGTGTCTCTAATATGGTCATACATTTGGCAGGTTTGGAAGTGCAGGTCAGTTTCCACCTCATTCTGTGGGCACATAGCCTGTCTTCTCTTAAAACCCCTACAGGATCAGTGGGTCCCCCATGGGACAGTTGAGCTAATGTTGGCTAATGCGTTTAGCATGAGGTTGTAAGTAACAAAAACATTTCCCAGGACGTAGACATGTCATATATTGGCAAAAAGCTTAAATTAAAGCTTAAAACTGCACTGTCCAATTTACAGTAGCTTTTACAGTGAAATAATACCATGCTATTGTTTGAGGAGAGTGCACAGTTATGAACTTGAAAACATATTAGTAAACCAATTAAGCAAATTCGGGTAGTCTTGATACAACATTTTGAACAGAAATACAATGGTTCGTTGGATCAGTATTACATTTTGCACATACACTGCCGCCATCTAGTGGTCACAATCTAAATTACGCCTGGGCTGGAATAATACATTATGGCCTTTCTCTTGTATTTCAAAGATTATGGTACAAAAAAAAACGCATGGGTTCTGGTAGTCCATAATAGTTGATTCTAGGATTTTTATTTGATCTTGTATATGTTTTCGCTGTTTGTTCTTTGCTCTAGAGCCAAAAAGATTGGACGAGTGTTTTATCCGTACATCTCCGTTTTGGATAGATAACTCTTTGTTTTGCTGTTTGTTTAGAGTTTTTCAATTGTCCAAGAAGTTGTTAGAATCTATGGATTCTTCAATTACAATGAGTTGATTTCTGACATGGTGTTTTTTATTTTACTAGGTAAGTCAGTTATGAACAAATTCTTATTTACAATGCAGGCCTACCAATGATGTCCTAAACCCTAACAACGCTGGGCCAATTGTACGCCACCCTATGGGACTCACAATCCCAGCTGGTTGTGATACAGCCAGAAAGCGAATCAGGGTCTGAAATGACACCTCTATCACTGAGATGCAGTGCCTTAGACCGCTGTGCCACTCGGGAGTGTTCCTTTTCTTCCGTAGTGTATTTCTGTATTGTTTTTGTGATTCACCATGGTGAAGGTGTAGACTCACATTTTTTGGTTCTCAATGTTTTTGGTTGGACAAGTTTTCACATTCTTCATCAAACCATTTGTCATTGTTGTTAATTTTCTTAGATTGTCTCAACTTAACTTGATGTTTTTAGATTTGATAGGGAAGCTGAGAGGTCAAATATAATGTTTAGGTTTTCTACCTCTGAGTTTAGACCTTCAATATTACAGTGAAACATTTTGTCCAGAAAATTGTCTAGAAGGGATTGAATTTGTTGTTGCTTAATTGTTTTCTGGTAGGTTCCCACACTACTTTCCTTCCATCTATAGCATGTCTTAATATTATTCAGTTCCTTTGGCTTTGATGCCTCATGATAGAGCATAGCTCTGTTCAAGTAGAGTGTGATTTTGCTGAGATCTGACAGTGGACTGA
Organism: Salvelinus namaycush; assembly: GCF_016432855.1. Classification (NCBI taxonomy): domain Eukaryota; kingdom Metazoa; phylum Chordata; class Actinopteri; order Salmoniformes; family Salmonidae; genus Salvelinus; species Salvelinus namaycush. Next base: position 7,156,188 of record NC_052329.1, on the reverse strand, counting down.
CTGTGAACTCTGAGAGACTCTGGGTTAAGGTCAGTGATAAAGTAGTCTACAGTACTACTGCCAAGATATTAGCTATAGGTGTACCTACCAAAGGAGTCCTCTTGAAGCCTACCATTGACTATGTATATACCCAGCGTCCGACAAAGATGTAGGAGTTGTGACTCATTTCTGTTGGTTTTGTTGTCGTAGTTGTGTCTACGGGGGCATATGGGGAGGGAAGGCTGTCTCCTCCAGGAAGGTGTTTGTCCCCCTGTGTGCTGAGGATGTCAGGTTCTTGTCCAGTTCTGATATTTAGGTCACCACAGACTAGTATATGTCCCTGGGCCTGGAAATTGTTGATCTCCCCCTCTAGGGTGGAGAAGCTGTCATTGTTAAAGTATGGTGATTCTACTGGGGGGATATAGGTAGCACACTTGAGGACATTTTTCTCTGTTTAGATCATTTTCCTTATTAGTTTCTAGCCAGATGTAAAATGTTCCTGTTTTGACTAATTTAATAGAGTGGGTTAGGTCTGCTCTATACCAAATTAGCATCTCCTGAGTCTCTTCCCTGTTTCACACCTGGTAGTTTGGTCGATGGGACTACCAGCTCGCTCTCTCTCTCTTTCTCTCTTTCTCTCTCTAGTCTATCTTTCTTTCTACCCCACAGCTAAACTCAGTCCATATTTCATAAAGGTAGATGGACTATCAGAAATGAAACCCATACTTTAGTCAAGGTTAGATAGACAGGCGAGAGCATGAAATTACTGGAGACAAATGACCTCTATCTCTCCCCCTCCCTTCTCTGTTTCCATTTGTCCCCAAAAATGTTTTCTTCCTGGCGTTTTATTTTATTTTTTAATTAAATGTTTACTTGTTTGTGATTTTAATTCAAGAGAGGATAGCCACAACAATAATGCCACCAATCTGATTGTAAAGCCAAAAATGGAAGCAATTGTAAACATGTTTTTTTTAAATAAAAAATATCAGGAATTTCTGCAGTTAAAATTGTAAATATCTGTTCATTAAAATGGGATAAATCTGTAAAACAGAAATGATTGTTCACTATTAGGCACAGCTCAATCAAAATGATGAATAGTAGAGATGTTTGTTTCATGTTCAGGCTGGTTTGAATGGTGGTACCTGCCATGAAGCATTACAAAGAATTGTTCTAATATTATTGTGAAGGAAATCGCTCATCAGTGTGATAGAACGTCATAACTGCTAGACACACACAGACACGCACATGCACACGCACACATACGCACACATACACCAATACATACACACACACACACACACACACACACACACACACACACACACACACACACACACACACACACACACACACACACACACACACACACACACGTACACACACACACACACACACACACGTACACACACACACACACACACACACACACACACACACACACACACACACACACACACACACACACACACACACACACACACACACACACACGCACACACACGCACACACACAAACACACACACACACACACACTGGCAGAGTACATAGTGTTAGCAATCACATGTTAACCCTAGAACCGCTGGGCCTCGATGGACCCCCCCTTCAAGCTAATGAGCAGTCATTCTGACATCAACACTAAAAGTGTAATTAATATATTTCATATATGCCATCACATAAATAATAATTTGGTTGTGTTCATAAAGACCTTGGATATCATTAGAATTCAATGTTTCCTCATATTACCGCAGGCTATATTCAAAAAAAGATATATATATTAAAAAAAGCATTCACAGTAACTAAGCATTTCACGGTAAGTCTAAACCTGTTGTTTTCAGCACATTCAACACAACTACAATTAGATTTGATTTGATTTAGCTGTTATCCCTTGTCCTAACAGTTGACACAGATCTTTCTTAATAACTTTAACTTGCTTGACACACTTTGACATACCATTGTCTGGTTATAGTGAGTTATTGTCTCTGGTTTTGGCTAAATGGTGTTCCAGTTGTTTTCTCATTCTTCTGCACCCCTGAGGAGTACAATGGCTGTGCAGGTGCTATATTTTTCATGGTTCTCCCCTTACCAATGTTAGGTTGCACAAACCCCATCACCTCATTCTACAGCCCAATCACCACATTCTACAGCCCCATCACCATATTCTCCAGCCCCATCACCACATTCTCTAGTCCCATCACCACATTCTACAGCCACATCACCATATTCTCCAGCCCCGTCACCACATTCTTCAGTCCCATCACCACATTCTCTAGTCCCATCACCACATTCTACAGTCCCATCACCTCATTCTATAGCCTCATCACCATATTCTCCAGCCCCATCAACACATTCTTCAGTCCCATCACCTCATTCTACAGCCCCATCACCACATTCTCCAGCCCCATCACCATATTCTACAGGCCCATCACCTCATTCTACAGCCCCATCACCACATTCTCCAGCCCCATCACCATATTCTACAGGCCCATCACCACATTCTACAGCCCCATCACCACATTCTACAGCCCCATCACCATAATCTCCAGCCCCATCAACACATTCTACAGGCCCATCACCACATTCTCTAGTCCCATCACCACATTCTTCAGTCCCATCACCACATTCTACAGCCCCATCACCACATTCTACAGGCCCATCACCACATTCTACAGTCCCATCAACACATTCTACAGGCCCATCACCACATTCTACAGCCCCGTCACCACATTCTACAGCCCCATCAACACATTCTACAGGCCCATCACCACATTCTCTAGTCCCATCACCACATTCTTCAGTCCCATCACCACATTCTACAGCCCCATCAACCCATTCTCCAGGCCCATCACCATATTCTCCAGCCCCATCACCACATTCTACAGTCCCATCACCACATTCTACAGCCACATCAACACATTCTACAGTCCCATCACCACATTCTACAGCCCCATCACCACATTCTACAGCCACATCAACACATTCTACAGTCCCATCACCACATTCTACAGCCCCATCACCACATTCTCTAGTCACATCACCATATTCTCCAGCCCCATCAACACATTCTACAGCCCCATCACCACATTCTCCAGTCCCATCACCACATTCTCCAGCCCCATCACCACATTCTACAGGCCCATCACCACATTCTACAGCCCCGTCACCACATTCTACAGCCCCATCACCACATTCTCCAGCCCCATCACCACATTCTACAGCCCCATCACCACATTCTCCAGCCCCATCACCACATTCTCCAGCCCCATCACAATATTCTCCAGCCCCATCAACACATTCTACAGGCCCAACACCACATTCTACAGCCCCATCACCACATTCTACAGCCCCATCACCACATTCTCCAGCCCCATCACCACATTCTCCAGCCCCATCACCATATTCTCCAGCCCCATCAACACATTCTACAGCCCCATCACCACATTCTACAGCCACATCACCATATTCTCCAGCTCCATCAACACATTCTACAGGCCCATCACCACATTCTCTAGTCCCATCACCACATTCTACAGCCACATCACCATATTCTCCAGTCCCATCACCACATTCTACAGTCCCATCACCACATTCTAAAGCCCCATCACCATATTCTCCAGCCCCATCACCACATTCCCCAGGCCATCACCACATTCTCCAGCCCCATAACCACATTCTACAGCCACATCAACACATTCTACAGCCCCATCACCACATTCTCCAGTCCCATCACCACATTCTCCAGCCCCATCACCACATTCTCCATCCCCATCACCACATTCTACAGCCCCATCACCACATTCTACATTCCCATCACCACATTCTACAGCCCCATCACCACATTCTACAGTCCCATCACCACATTCTACAGCCCCATCACCACATTCTCCAGTCCCATCACCACATTCTCCAGCCCCATCACCACATTCTCCATCCCCATCACCACATTCTCCAGTCCCATCACCACATTCTACAGCCCCATCACCACATTCTACAGTCCCATCACCACATTCTACAGTCCCATCACCACATTCTCCAGCCCCATCACCACATTCTCCAGCCCCATCACCACATTCTCCAGCCCCATCACCACATTCTCCAGTCCCATCACCACATTCTACAGCCCCATCACCACATTCTCCAGCCCCATCACCACATTCTCCAGCCCCATCACCACATTCTCCAGTCCCATCACCACATTCTACAGCCCCATCACCACATTCTCCAGCCCCATCACCACATTCTCCAGCCCCATCACCACATTCTCCAGTCCCATCACCACATTCTACAGCCCCATCACCACATTCTCCAGCCCCATCACCACATTCTCCAGCCCCATCACCACATTCTCCAGCCCCATCACCACATTCTCCAGCCCCATCACCACATTCTCCAGCCCCATCACCACATTCTCCAGCCCCATCACCACATTCTCCAGCCCCATCACCACATTCTCCAGCCCCATCACCACATTCTCCAGCCCCATCACCACATTGTATGACTATAATTACAATCAATCACTACAATATAATAGTCCTGTTCTTCATTCACAATTGTTGACTACATAATTGTGAATCTTTCGCTTCCCCTCGATCATTAACTCACCCATTCTCCACAATCATAATTTACTTAATTTATTTAATCTGTTGTTATATGTGTGAAATTAGTTTTGGTATAGTTTAGGTTCAGTTTCGAGACAATTATTAGGGGGATAATGGGCTGGGCACTGCACTTTCAACTGTTGGAAGAAGGAGTGGAGCAGGCCCTACAGTCAAGAGAAGGAGTGGAGCAGGCCCTACTGTGGGGAGAAGGAGTGGAGCAGGCCCTACAGTCAAGAGAAGGAGTGGAGCAGGCTCAACTGTTGGGAGAAGGAGTGGAGCAGGCTCTACCGTCGGGAGAAGGAGTGGAGCAGGCTCTACCGTCGGGAGAAGGAGTGGACAAGGCCATACTGTTGGGAGAAGGAGAGGAGCAATACCTACTGTCGGGAGAAGGAGTAGAGCAGGCCCTACTGTTGGGAGAAGGAGTGGAGCAGAACCAACTGTTGGGAGAAGGAGGGGAGCAGGCCCAACTGTCGGGAGAAGGAGTGGAGCAGGCCCAACTGTCGAGAGAAGGAGTGGAGCAAAACCAACTGTCGGGAGAAGGAGTGGAGCAGGCCCTACAGTCAGGAGAAGGAGTGGAGCAGGCCCTACTGTCAGGAGAAGGAGTGGAGCAAGCCCTCCTGTCAGAAGAAGGAGTGGAGCAGGCCCTACTGTCGGGAGAAGGAGTGGAGCAGGCCCTAATGTTTGGAGAAGGAGTGGAGCAGGCCCTAATGTCGGGAGAAGGAGTGGAGCAGGCCCTAATGTTGGGAGAAGGAGTGGAGCAGGCCCTAATGTCGGGAGAAGGAGTGGAGCAGGGCCTACTGTCAGGAGAAGGAGTGGAGCAAGCCCTACTTTTGGGAGAAGGAGTGGAGCAGGCCCTCCTGTCGGGAGAAGGAGTGGAGCAGGCCCTACTGTTGGGAGAAGGAGTGGAGCAGGCCCAACTGTCGGGAGAAGGAGTGGAGCATGCCCTCCTGTTGGGAGAAGGAGTGGAGCAGGCCCTAATGTCGGGAGAAGGAGTGGAGCAGGCCCTAATGTCGGGAGAAGGAGTGGAGCATGCCCTCCTGTCGGGAGAAGGAGTGGAGCAGGCCCTAATGTCAGGAGAAGGAGTGGAGCATGCCCTCCTGTCGGGAGAAGGAGTGGAGCAGGCCCTAATGTCAGGAGAAGGAGTGGAGCATGCCATACTGTCAGGAGAAGGAGTGGAGCAGGCCCTAATGTCGGGAGAAGGAGTGGAGCAGGCCCTACTGTTGGGAGGAGTGGAGCAGGCCATACTGTCAGGAGGAGTGGAGCATGCCCTACTGTTGGGAGGAGTGGAGCAGGCCCTACTGTTGGGAGGAGTGGAGCATGCCATACTGTCAGGAGAAGGAGTGGAGCAGGCCCTACTGTTGGGAGGAGTGGAGCATGCCATACTGTCAGGAGAAGGAGTGGAGCAGGCCCTACTGTTGGGAGGAGTGGAGCATGCCCTCCTGTCGGGAGAAGGAGTGGAGCAGGCCCTACTGTTGGGAGGAGTGGAGCATGCCATACTGTCAGGAGAAGGAGTGGAGCAGGCCCTACTGTTGGGAGGAGTGGAGCATGCCCTCCTGTCGGGAGAAGGAGTGGAGCAGGCCCTACTGTTGGGAGGAGTGGAGCATGCCATACTGTCAGGAGAAGGAGTGGAGCAGGCCCTACTGTTGGGAGGAGTGGAGCATGCCCTCCTGTCGGGAGAAGGAGTGGAGCAGGCCCTACTGTTGGGAGGAGTGGAGCATGCCATACTGTCAGGAGAAGGAGTGGAGCAGGCCCTACTGTTGGGAGGAGTGGAGCAGGCCATACTGTCAGGAGGAGTGGAGCAGGCCCTCCTGTCGGGAGAAGGAGTGGAGCAGGCCCTACTGTTGGGAGGAGTGGAGCAGGCCCAACTGTTGGGAGGAGTGGAGCAGGCCCAACTGTCGGGAGGAGTGGAGCAGGCCCTACTGTTGGGAGGAGTGGAGCAGGCCCTACTGTTGGGAGGAGTGGAGCAGGCTATACTGTCAGGAGGAGTGGAGCAGGCCCTCCTGTCGGGAGAAGGAGTGGAGCATGCCCTACTGTTGGGAGGAGTGGAGCAGGCCCAACTGTTGGGAGGAGTGGAGCAGGCCCTACTGTTGGGAGAAGGAGTGGAGCAGGCCCTACTGTTGGGAGGAGTGGAGCAGGCCCTACTGTTGGGAGGAGTGGAGCAGGCCCTACTGTTGGGAGAAGGAGGGGCAATGGGGAAAAACTGCTTAAAACTTAAAACTCCAGTTCTATAGACTTATTTAGGACAAGTCAAGGACGGTGGGGGGCATGACATTTCAAATGGCAGAGTAATCAATAAAACAAGTGGACCGCTTTAGCAGTTTTAATGTTAATTGATATCATACATTTTCTCTTTCTTCTTTCGATCTTTCTCTTGATATTAACTTCTATATCAAGTTCAAACGTCTTCCATCAACCCATGTCTCCCTCCGCCAGGCTCTCTGTCTCTCTCTCTCTCTCTCTCTCTCTCTCTGTCTCTCTCTCTCTGTCTCTCTTTCTCTTTCTCTTTGTCTCTCTCTCTCTCTCTCCCCTTATTCCTGTCCTGACTTACCCCCACATACCCCTTCCCTTGGGCTAGCCCTTCATATCCTATAATTCCTTGTTGTAACCCCTGACGAGTGACAACTCCCTGTCGAGGGTTCTGATTGTGACGGCCACTTTCCAAAGGTCACCTTGGTCTGCGATGCGTGTGTGTGTGTGTGTGTGTGTGTGTGTGTGTGTGTGTGTGTGTGTGTGTGTGTGTGTGTGTGTGTGTGTGTGTGTGTGTGTGTGTGTGTGTGTGTGTGTGTGTGGTGAGGATAGGGTCACTGGACTCTAACCCGGAGCACACAGACTGTAACTATTTATATTATCCCTCCACTAACATGTGCATGTCCTTCTGTCAGCTCTTCACTGAGCTCATGCTATCCCTGCCTGCATTTTACTCCTCAAAACATGTTTACTCCTGCTTCTATGGCCTAAGAGTTCCTATTAACATTTGGCTGCTGAAGTTCAACACAAACCAGAAACAGTTGTCCTTTGCTCTGTAATAGTCCACAACAGACGACCCATGACCCCACCACATAAATCTGTTGTGACCAATTTAGAGCAATAAACACTGCTCTTAAAGCTGTCACAGTGAGTTCTGAAATCTTCCATTCTCGGCAAAGGACATCTACAGGGTGTGCGTGTGTGTGTGTGTGTGTGTGTGTGTGTGTGTGTGTGTGTGTGTGTGTGTGTGTGTGTGTGTGTGTGTGTGTGTGTGTGTGTGTGTGTGTGTGTGTGTGTGTGTGTGTGTGTGTGGGGGGGGGGGGGGGGTGTTGGCTATTAGCCTTTATATCATTATATCATCCCTAGACATAAACCAAGCTCTAATTGCGAGCACTAATTGTCTTGGTGGTTTATCCCCTTGCCACACACACACACACACACACACACACACACACACACACACACACACACACACACACACACACACACACACACACACACACACACACACACACACACACACACACACACACACACACACACACACACACACACACACACAGCCCTTCTCATCTATTGGTATTTGGTGTGTGCCATGCTAGACCTTTGAAGCAGGCAAAAGAACAACAAGGAAGAATGCCATGACAGCTAAACTGTCAACAAGCTCTCACAGTCTCACTGCAGAATGAGACGTTCTCCAAATAACACATTTCAAAATGTTTTTGTTAATCCTGCTACCCTGTAGAGTTCAATTTATCCAAAACTACAATGTTGAAGTTAAGGGTTAAGTGCATTCACTCATTCATAATGGTTAAGGTTAGGGTTAAGTGCATTCACTCATTCATAATGGTTAAGGTCAGAGTTAAGTGCATTCACTCATTCATAATGGTTAAGGTCAGGGTTAAGTGCATTCACTCATTCATAATGGTTAACTTCTTCTGGCTGCAGGGGCAGTATTGAGTAGCTCTGATAAAAGGTGCCCATTTCAAACGGCCTCGTACTCAATTCTTGCTCGTACAATATGCATATTATTATTACTATTGGATAGAAAACACTCTCTAGTTTCTAAAACCGTTTGAATTATATCTGTGAGTAAAACAGAACTCATTTGGCACAAACTTCCTGACCAGGAAGTGGAAAGTCTGAAAACGATGCACTGTTCTAGGTCCTGCCTATAAATGGGCATGATACGTATTAGTATACATGCACGTCATACACCTTCCCCTAGATGTCAAGAGGCAGTGAGAGAAGAAATGGAGTGTTTATCTTGGTCTGAGGTGGAATAAATCCTCTTGGAATGACGTGTCACCCATTTCCTGTTTTCTGGAAAGCGCGAGGATGGACCTGGAATTGCCTTCTGAAAAGCTGTCATTATAGGCGACTACTATCTCCGGCTTTGATTTTATTTGATACATGTGACAATATCATCGTAAAGTATGTTTTTTCAATATAGTGTTATTAGATTATTGAAATTTATTCGGGACGTTAGGCGTGTTGCGTTGTGTGCCTTTGTTCAGGAAGGAGAGCTTCGCGCCACTTGGCTAGTGCGCTTGCTAATTCAAGAGGGAAAAAGTACGTTCTAAATCAAAACAACGATTGTTCTTGACAAAGGACCTCTTGTACAACATTCTGATGGAAGCTCATCAAAAGTAGGACCCATTTTATGATGCTATTTCATATATCTGTCGAACTGTGTACTATTAGTTTTGCGCCCAGGTTTTGGGCACTCGCTCGCCATAACGTAAGCCTTATGTCGTAATCAAGTTATTTTTAGAATTCTAACACTGCGATTGCATTAAGAACTAGTGTATCTATCATTTCCTATACAACATGTATTTTTTAGTAATGTTTATGAATAGTTATTTGGTCAGAATATGTGAGAGTCAGAAAAATATCCGGACGTTCTGGGAAAAAGATGCTACCTTAGCACAATGTGTAACCACTGATTTCAGCTCTAAATATGCACATTTTCGAACAAAACATAGATTTATTGTATAACATGTTATAAGACTATCATCTGATGAAGTTGTTTCTTGGTTAGTTTGGTTGGTTCTTGGTTAGTTAGGTTGGCTTTGTGCATGCTACCTGTGCTGTGAAAAATGTCTGTCCTTTTTTGTATTTGGTGGTGAGCTAACATAAATATACGTGCTGTTTTCGCTGTAAAACATTTTAAAAATCGGACATGTTGGCTGGATTCACAAGATGTTTATCTTTCAAATGCTGTATTGGACTTGTTAATGTGTGAAAGTTAAATATTAAATTAAAAAATATATATATTTTGAATTTCGCGCCCTGCACTTGAAGTGGCTGTTGTCATATTGTGGCCGGCCTCGGGCTTGCAGCCAGAAGAAGTTAAGGTTTGGGATAAGGTTAAAATAAATGTAAAACCATTGTCTATGACTGGGATCGAACACCCTACCTTCATATCCAGATTCATGGGATCAGATGGTTGGGATTAGATGGTTGGGACCAGAGTCATGGGATCCGATGCTTGGGACCAGAGTCATGGGATCCGATGCTTGGGACCAGAGTCATGGGATCAGATGGTTGGGACCAGAGTCATGGGATCCGATGCTTGGGACCAGAGTCATGGGATCAGAGTCATGGAATCAGAAGGTTGGGACCAGAGTCATGGGATCCGATGCTTGGGACCAGAGTCATGGGATCAGATGGTTGGGTTCAGATGCTTGGGACCAGAGTCATGGGATCAGAAGGTTGGAACCAGAGTCATGGGATTACGCCCATCTACCACCCCTTCCTTAACGTCCTAGCAAAACCCAAGCCTACTTGATGGTAACAGCTCACTGTTGCCCCAAGTGTCCGATTTTGAAGGCCTTTCCCTCACGACATGGATAGACGTCCAATGTTGACGTCAATCTTGAACAACCTGGCTGAAACTATGGACCGTCAATTGGCCATGATCAGGATGTGACGGGCATTCCCAACATGCTTTCTCTTGTTCCGTTGGAATGTTCATTCAGAATGTTGGCTCGGCCCCCCCGAGGGGGGGTGGGGGGGGGGGACACACACCCAAAGGTGACGGAATAACATCTATTGAGCTAATCCACCACATGTCAAACTGACTGTCTTTTATTTTCTAAAGGGTAAATGAAAAAGCGGCAGGGAGGGAGAGAGAGAAGGATGAGTGGGCAGAGAGAGAGCTCTGCCTCTATACTTCCCTCCTTTTCAGGGAGCGGGGAACAGAAAGCGGGGGAGAAGGAAGGGGAGAAGCTAGGACATGAACGAGAAAGAGAGAGGGAGAGGGACTGACAAAATAAGAATGAATAGATATTACGTTTTGTGGTTAGTTTGAAAAGATCTCGTTCATTTCATTTAAATCAGTTCGATTAATTATACCCACTATCCCTGGCATTATCCTCGTTCTCAGTCTCATACAGGCCTTATTACAGTTACCTTTGATAGTCAAATTGAGTCCATTTCAGCCAATCTCTTCTCATTACCCCAGGGGATAGCAGCCAGATTTCCATTGGCTCTGTACTTGACCTAACTCTAATGGCTGCAAGCCTCTCCACAGCTACTCTCCTTTCTACTCTTAGAAGAACGACATGTAAAGCATTTGGGATTTTGGATGCATGTGTGTATACAGTATGTGTGAGGAATGTGTGTGTGTGTGTGTGTGCGTGTGTGTGTGTGCGTGTGCGTGCAGTGTGTGTGAGGAGTGTGTGTGTGTGTGTGTGTGTGTGTGTGTGTGTGTGTGTGTGTTTGTGTGTGGGAAAGAGCAAGAGAGAATGTGAGTGTGTGTGTGCATACATGTGTGTGAGTATCAGACACTGGACTCACAGTGAGGTTGAGTTTACAACGGCCATAAACAGAGGCAGTGAAACACAGCCATTAAAAACAGACAGGTCCTCAGGCTGTGACAAATGAAAACACTTCTGTCAGAGTGAGCCAGCCCACACCAACAGAGCCCAGACCAACAGAGCCCACACCAACAGAGCCCACACCAACAGAGCCCACACTAACAGAGCCCACACCAACAGAGCCCACACCAACAGAGCCCACACCAACAGAGTCCACACCAACAGAGTCCACACCAACAGAGTCCACACCAACAGAGCCCACACCAACAGAGCCCACACCAACAGAGCCCACACCAACAGAGCCCACACCAACAGAGTCCACACCAACAGAGTCCACACCAACAGAGCCCACACCAACAGAGCCCACACCAACAGAGCCCACACCAACAGAGCCCACACCAACAGAGCCCACACCAACAGAGCCCACACCAACAGCGCCCACACCAACAGCGCCCAGACCAACAGAGCCCACACCAACAGAGCCCACACCAACAGAGCCCACACCAACAGAGGCCACACCAACAGAGGCCACACCAACAGAGGCCACACCAACAGAGGCCACACCAACAGAGCCCACACCAACAGAGCCCACACCAACAGAGCCCACACCAACAGAGCCCACACCAACAGAGCCCACACCAACAGCGCCCAGACCAACAGAGCACCACACCAACAGAGCCCACACCAACAGAGCCCACACCAACAGAGCCCACACAACAGAGCCCACACAACAGAGCACCACACCAACAGAGCCCACACCAACAGAACCCCAAACCATCAGAGCCCACACCAACAGAGCCCACACTAACAGAGCACCATACTAACTATCTGAATCGCCGTGTCCCCAGTAAGCCCAACCACTCACTGGACCCATTTGTTCACTTGGCTACGCATGCCTCTCTCTAATATCAATATGCCTCGTCCATTACTGTCCTGGTTAGTGATTACTGTCTTATTTCACTGTAGAGCCTCTAGCCCTGCTCAATATGCCTTAACCAACCATGTTGTTCCACCTCCTACATATGCGATGACATCACCTGGTTTAAACTTCTTTATGACACAGGGCAGTATTTTCACTTTTGGATGAATTGCGTGCCCATAGTGAACTGCCTCCTACTCTGTCCCAGATGCTAATATATGCATATTATTATTACTATTGGATATAAAACACTTGGAAGTTTCTAAAACTGTTTGAATGATGTCTGTGAGTATAACAGAACTCATATGGCAGGCAAAAACCTGAGAAAAAATCCAAACTGGAAGTGTGAATTCTGAGACTGGTCAATGTTCAACTCATCGCCGATTAAATTCCTTGTAAGATATGGATCTGTTACACTTCCTATGCCTTCCACTAGATGTCAACAGTCTGTAGAACTTGGAATGAAACTTATGCTGTGTTGTGGGGCCGGATGGGAGGGGAATGAGTCAGTGGTCTGGCAGATTGCCAGTTCCTGGTCATGCGCTTTCCTCATGATATCGCCTTGCGTTCCATAACTTCTACAGACATGAAGGAGTGCTCCGGTTGGAACGTTATTGGATATATATGATAACAACATCCTGAAGATTGATTCTCTACTTAGTTTGACCAGTTTATTCGACCTGTTATATAACTTTTTGAAGTTTTCGTCCGAGTTCGCCTGCATTTGCGCGAGCGTTTGGACATGTGCACTAAACATGCTAGCAAAAGTAGCTACTTAGACATTATAATGGACATTATCGAACAAAACAACAGTTTATTGTGGAACTAGGATTCCTGGGAGTGCATTCTGATGAAGATGATCAAAGGTAAGGGAATATTTATGATGTAATTTCGTATTTCTGTTGACTCCAACATGGCGGAGAGATGTTGTTATGTTTGAGCGCCGTCTCAGATTATTGCATGGTGTGCTTTTTACGTGAAGTTTTTTTGAAATCTGACACAGCGGCTGCATTAAGAACAAGTGTATCTTTCATTATATGTAAAACATGTATCTTTCATCAAAGTTTATGATGAGTATTTTTGTTATTTGACGTGGCTCTGCAATTTCTCCGGATATTTTGGAGGCATTTCTGAACATGGCGCCAATGTAAACCGAGATTTGTGGATATAAATATGCACATTAACGAACAAAACATAAATGTATTGTGTAACATGATGTCCTATGAGTGTCATCTGATGAAGATCATCAAAGGTTAGTGATTAATTTTATCTCTATTTCTGCTTTTTGTGACTCCTATCTTTTGCTGGGAAAATGGCTGTGTTTTTCTGTGGCTATGTACTGAGCTAACATAATCGTTTGGTGTGCTTTCGCCGTAAATCCTTTTTGAAATCAGACATGTGGGCTGGATTCACAACATGTATAGCTTTAATTTGGTGTCTTTCATGTGTGATTTCATGAAAGATTGATTTTTATAGTAATATATTTGAATTTGGTGCGCTACATTTTTTCTGGCTTTTGGCCAAGTGGGACGCTACCGTCCCACATATCCCAGAGAAGTTAAACGTCTCTAGAGACTATATCTCTCTCATCATTACTCATTGCTTAGGTTTACCTCCAATGTACTCACATCCTACCTTACCTTTGTCTGTACACTATGCCTTGAATCTATGCTATCGAGCCACGAACCTGCTCCTTTTACTCTCTGTTCCGAACGTGCTAGACGGCCAGTTCGTATAGCATTTAGCCGTACCCTTATCCTACTTCTCCTCTGTTCCTTTGGTGATGTAGAGGTAAATCCAGGTCCTGCAGTGCCTAGCCCCACTCCCCAGGTGCTCTCATTTGTTGACTTCTGTAACCATAAAAGCCTTGGTTTCATGCATGTTAACATTAGAAGCCTACTCCCTAAGTTTGTTTTACTTACTGCTTTAGCACACTCTGCCAACCCGGGTGTCTTAGCCATGTCTGAATCCTGGCTTAGGAAAACCACCAAAAACCCTGAAATCTCCATCGCTAACTATAACATTTTCCGCCAAGATAGAACTGCCAAAGGGGGCGGTGTTGCAATCTACTGCAAAGATAGCTTGCAGAGTTCTGTATTACTATCCAAGTCTGTACCCAAACAATTCGAGCTTCTAGTTCTAAAAATTTACCTTTCCAGAAACAAGTCTCTCACTGTTGCCGCTTGCTATAGACCTCCCTCTGCCCTCAGCTGTGCCCTCGATACCATATGTGAATTGATTGCTCCCCATCTAACTCCTGAGCTCGTGCTACTAGGTGACCTAAACTGGGACAAGCTTAACATCCATCCTACAATCTAAGCTTGATGCCCTCAATCTCACACAACTCCAAATCAGTAAACATGGGCACTCTCATAGATGTCATCCTAACTAACTCGCCCTCCAAATACACCTCTGCTGTTTTCAATCAAGATCTCAGCGATCACTGCCTCATTGCCTGCATCCGTAATGGGTCTGCGACCAAACGACCACCCCACATCACTGTCAAACGCTCCCTAAAACACTTCTGTGAGCAGGCCTTTCTAATCTACCTGGCCGGGGTGTCCTGGAATGACAGTGACCTCATCCCGTCAGTAGATAATGCCTGGCTATTCTTTAAAAGTGCCTTCCTCACCATCTCAAATAAGCATGCCCCATTAAAAAAATGTAGAACTAGGAATAGATATAGTCCTTGGTTCACTCCAGACCTGTCTGCCCTTGACCAGCACAAAAACATCCTGTGGCGTTTGGCATTAGCATCGAATAGCCCCCGTGATATGCAACTTTTCAGGGAAGT
This sequence comes from Salvelinus namaycush, assembly GCF_016432855.1. NCBI lineage: Eukaryota > Metazoa > Chordata > Actinopteri > Salmoniformes > Salmonidae > Salvelinus > Salvelinus namaycush. Next base: position 7,141,113 of record NC_052329.1, on the reverse strand, counting down.
TAGGAACAAATATACACAGGCAGTTAGGAAAGCTAAGGCTAGCTTTTTCAAACAGAAATTTGCATCCTGTAGTACTAACTCAAAAAAGTTCTGGGACACTGGAAAGTCCATGGAGAATAAGAGCACCTCCTCCCAGCTGCCCACTGCTGTGAGGCTAGGAAACACTGTCACCACCGATAAATCCACTATAATTGAGAATTTCAATAAGCATTTCTCTACGGCTGGCCATGCTTTCCACCTGGCTACCCCTACCCCGGTCAACTGCCCGGCACCCTCCACAGCAACCCGACAAAGCCCCCACCATTTCTCCTTCACCCAAATCCAGATAGCTGATGTTCTGAAAGAGCTGCAAAATCTGGACCCCAACAAATCAGCCGGGCTAGACGATCTGGACCCTATCTTTCTAAAATTATCTTCCCCGAAATTGTTGCAACCCCTATTACTAGCCTGTTCAACCTCTCTTTCGTATCGTCTGAGATTCCCAAAGATTGGAAAGCTGCCGCGGTCATCCCCCTCTTCAAAGGGGGTGACACTCTAGACCCAAACTGCTACAGCCCTATATCTATCCTACCCTGTCTTTCTAAGGTCTTCGAAAGCCAAGTTAACAAACAGATTACCGACCATTTCGAATCCCACCGTACCTTCTCCGCTATGCAATCTGGTCTTGGGTGCACCTCAGCCATGCTCAAGGTCCTAAACGACATCATAACCGCCATCGATAAGATACATTACTGCGCAGCCGTATTCATCGAACTGGCCAAGGCTTTCGACTCTGTCAATCACCACATTCTTATTGGCAGACTCGACAGCCTTGGTTTCTCAAATGATTCCCTCGCCTGGTTTACCAACTACTTCTCTGATAGAGTTCAGTGTGTCAAATTGGAGGGCCTGTTGTCCGGACCTCTGGCAGTCTCTATGGGGGTGCCACAGGGTTCAATCCTCGGGCCGACTCTCTTCTCTGTATACATCAATGATGTTGCTCTTGCTGCTGTGATTCTCTGATACACCTCTACGCAGACGACACCATTCTGTATACTTCTGGCCCCTCTTTGGACACTGTGTTAACTAACCTCCAGACAAGCTTCAATGCCATACAACTCTCCTTCCGTGGCCTCCAACTTCTCTTAAACGCAAGTAAAACTAAATGCATGCTATTCAACCGATCACTGCCCATCCAGCGTCACTACTCTGGACGGCTCTGACTTAGAATACGTGGACAATTACAAATACCTAGGTGTCTGCTTAGACTGTAAACTCTCCTTCCAGACTCACATTAAGCATCTCCAATCCAACATTAAATCTGGAATCGGCTTCCTATATCGCAACAAAGCATCCTTCACTCATGCTGCCAAACATACCCTCGTAAAACTGACCATCCTACCGATCCTCGACTTTGGTGATGTAATCTATAAAATAGCCTCCAACACTCTACTCAACAAACTGGATGCAGTCTATCACAGTGCCATCCGTTTTGTCACCAAAGCCCCATACACTACCCACCATTGCGACCTGTACGCTCTCGTTGGTTGGCCCTCGCTTCAAACTCGTCGCCAAACCCACTGGCTAAAGGTTATCTACAAGTCTCTGCTAGGTAAAGCCACGCCTTATCTCAGCTCACTGGTCACCATAGCAGCACCCACTCGTAGCACGCGCTCCAGCAGGTATATATCACTGGTCACCCCCAAAGCCAATTCCTCCTTTGGTCGTCTTTCCTTCCAGTTCTCTGCTGCCAATGACTGGAACGAACTACAAACATCTCTGAAGCTGGAAACACTTATCTCCCTCACTAGCTTTAAGCACCAGCTGTCAGAGCAGCTCACAGATTACTGCACCTGTACATAGCCTATCTATAACCAATAACCCCAGCCTCATTAACGTTATCCAAAACAAATTGGAATTCATAACATATATGAATTCATAATTCATATTTTTTGCAAATTCGTAACATATTGTATGAATTGCAATTCGTAACATATCATACAAATTGTAATTTGTAACATATCATATGAAATGAATGATGGAAATTCACAAATTAATACATACCATAAGAAACATAACATATCATACTAATTGGGGTGTCTTGGATTCACTTTTACTATGTTACGTCTACCCCTGAGTCCAACCGACTGCCACACATCCACACAGCCACAGCCTGCAACGTGATCTAACATGCAGTAGCCTGTCTCAGTTTATAACCCCGTCATCTACAGAGACACAACATCTACAACGCAGCCTGTCTCAGTTCACACTGTACGGTGCCATCTAAATTACTAGCCTCCATGATCTAATGCAATCTGTCTACTTTGCGTCATGCTCGGTAACCAAGTCCATTCTGCAGTATGCTCTATATATACACCACTACACTACACATTCTGAAGTAAAGTACAGTCTGTAGTGACTCCACCTGTCATAGTCCAGCCGTAGGGTTAACCTGGCTCTGTGCAGCTATCCATCCCCAGCTAAGGTACCCCACGTCTCCTCCCAGCATGACCTCTGACCCTAACCTCTGTCATAGTCCAGCAGTAGGGTTAACCTGGCTCTGTGCAGCTATCCATCCCCAGCTAAGCTACCCCACGTCTCCTCCCAGCATGAACTCTGACCCTAACCTCTGTCATAGTCCAGCCGTAGGGTTAACCTGGCTCTGCGTCTCTCCTCGCCTGGCTTGACACTCAGTCAAATGATCCATAGGGATCACCCCATCCCATCTTCATCCTCTGCCTTTCTTAGTGTCTCAACCACCTACCACCACTACCTTCCCCCACTACCACCTACATCCCTGTCACCATTCCTACCTACCCTCTACATATCCCCCATCAACTCTCCATCTGCCCCCTATCTATAATGAATACTCAGGGAGAAAAAGGTGTAGAATCACACGCAGAGCGCGGCAGGTGTTTATTTCTCAGAAGGCAGGAATTATGGTCACAGGCAGGCAATGGTCATAAACAGGTAGGCAAACAGGCAGGTGAATCAAAATTAGGACTGAAGGCTACAACTGGTTCTCACAAACGAGCTAGAAAAAGGCTTAGTGGAGTGAAAATGAACAATACCTCACAAAGGCACAAACAGAATGAACTGAACTAAATAAGGAGCTGATGAGACCAGGTGAGAAACTAACACAGGTGAAATCAATGAACAAAAATGAAAGTCTACGTTCAAGAACACAACGAAACAGAACACAAGGTTGACTAAGAAAATAAATACAGAACCTTACACTACCCACTCCCTTAATCAGGGAAATGTACAGCCCCCTGCATCTTAAGCACATATGTTTACTGGGGAAATGGAGGAATGAAATCAAATCAATTGCTGTGAGTGATTTATGCCCATGTAGAAGGAAGGCGTGGCCTTATGGGAATATAATGCTGGGACTGACTGAGAAACACGGTGAGGATCTGTGTGTAGGGAGTCTCCCTCCCTCCCTCCCTCCCTCCCTCCCTCCCTCCCTCCCTCCCTCCCTCCCTCCCTCCCTCCCTCCCTCCCTCCCTCCCTCCCTCCCTCTCGCTCTGTCTCTCTCTCGCTCTGTCTCTCTCTCTCTCTGTCTCTCTCACCCACCATCTCCCTCCCCCTGTTTCTCTCTCTCTCATCCTCATCCTCTCTGCTTCACGCTTTCTATTTCTACACTGAACTGTGTGCAATGGGATTACTGTTCCTGACAGATTTGCTAAACCCCCCTTCAGCCTCTCTCCCTCTTTTCCACTCTCACCCCCTCCCCTCTCACTGTCGTCCCCTCTTTCGCCCCCCCCCTCTCTCTCTTACTCTCTCAATGTCTCTCTCTTGCTCTCTCTCTCACTCTCAGCCTCTCTCTGCAATAAGATTGACAAGATAAGAGATTGCATTTCTCCGCTTGGCGAGCTGCATCTAGAAGATGTCATGTTTAAGGGGAGAAAAAATCAGACGTTACATATCTAACCTTTGTAACGTTTCAATGGGCTTCCTATTGTCCGCGATCTTGTCTCACATCACTATACTACTGACAGGTTGGGATTTATCTTCCACTTTTTCATATTCTCCTTATCTACAGTAAAAGAAAAGCATGGGGCTTCATGTTTTCTATGGTGGTGAATCTACAGGTCCCTGGTACAGCTACACTGTACATGCTCTCTCTCTCTCTAACTCTCTCTCTCTCTCTCTCTCTCTCTCTCTCTCTCTCTCTCTCTCTCTCTCTCTCTCTCTCTCTCTCTCTCTCTCTCTCTCTCTCTCTCTCTCTCTCTCTCTCTCTCTCTCTCTCTCTCTCTCTCTCTCTCTCTCTCTCTCTCTCTCTCTGTCTCTCTCTCTCTCTCTGTCTCTCTCTCTCTTTCTCTCTTTCTGTCTCTCTCTGTCTCTCTCTGTCTCTCTCTGTCTCTCTCTGTCTCTCTCTGTCTCTCTCTCTCTCCTCGCTCTCTCGCGCTCTGTCTCTCTGTCTTCTTTCATTGTAATATCTGTGTCTGATTGTGTGTGTGTATGTGTGTGTGTGTGAATGTGTTTGGGGGTGTATTTGGGGGTGTATGTGGGTGTGGGTGAATGTGTTTGGGGGTGTATTTGTGTGTGTGTGTGTATGATGATGTGACCTCTGTCGCAAATCTCCTATTTGACTGGAGGCCATTGATCTATGGACGTTCTCAACATTATGCCTCCTCGCTCTCAATTTTATCAGAGTGTTACTGCCTTTGATGAGGTGTTGAGCTGGCGTGTGTGCATAGGTTTGTGCTCACGTAAACACACGTGTGTGTTCATATGTGTGTGTGTACATACAGCATATGTGTGTGTGTGTACATACAGTGCTTCCATCATCATGAAGTGCTTTGAGAGACTAGTCAAGGATCATATCACCTCCCACCCTACCTGACACCCTAGACCCACTCCAATTTGCTTACCGCCCAAATAGGTCCACAGACGACGCAATCGCAATCACACTGCACACTGCCCTAACCCATCTGGACAAGAGGAATACCTAGGTAAGAATGCTTTTCATCGACTACAGCTCAGCATTTAACACCATAGTACCCTCCAAACTCGTCACCAAGCTCGGGACCCTGGGTCTCGACCCCGCCCTGTGCAACTGGGTCCTGGACTTTCTGACGGGCCGCCCCCAGGTGGTGAGGGTAGGCAACAACATCTCCACCCCGCTGATCCTCAACACTGATGCCCCACAAGGGTGCGTTCTCAGCCCTCTCCTGTACTCCCTGTTCACCCATGACTGTGTGGCCATGCACGCTTCCAACTCAATCATCAAGTTTGCAGATGACACTACAGTGGCAGGCTTGATTACCAACAACGACGAAACGGCCTACAGGGAGGAGATGAGGGCCATCGGAGTGTGGTGTCAGGAAAATAACCTCACACTCAACGTCAACAAAACAAAGGAGATGATTGTGGACTTCAGGAAACAGCAGAGGGAGCACCTCCCTATCCACATCGAAGGGACAGTAGTGGAGAAGGTGGAAAGTTTTAAGTTCCTCGGCGTACACATCACGGACAAACTGAAATGGTCCACCCACACAGACAGCGTGGTGAAGAATGTGCAACAGCGGCTTGTCACCAAAAACACTCACAAACTTTTACAGATGCACAATCGAGAGCATCCTGTCGGGCTGTATCACCGCCTGGTACGGCAACTGCACCGCCCACAACAACAAGGATCTCCAGAGGGTAGTAAAGTCTGCACAACGCATCACCGGGGACAAACTACCTGCCCTCCATGACACCTACACCACCCGATATCACAGGAAGGCCAAAAAGATTTTCAAGGACAACAACCATCCGAGCCACTGCCTGTTCACCCCGCTATCATCCAGAAGTCGAGGTCAGTACAGGTGCATCAAAGCTGGGACAGAGAGTCTGAAAAACAGCTTCTATCTCAAGGCCATCAGACTGTTAAACAGCCATCACTAACATTGAGTGGCTGCTGCCAACATACTGACTCAAGTCTCTAGCCACTTTAACAATTACAAATTGGATGTAACAAATGTATCACTAGTCACTTTAAAACGTCTCTAGGGTAGGGGGCACTATTTTCACCTCCGGATGAAAAGCATGCACAAAGTAAACTGCCTGTAGTTAGGCCCAGAAGCTAGGATATGCATATAATTGGTAGATTTGGATAGAAAACACTCTAAAGTTTCCAAAACAGTTAAAATAATTTATGTGTGTATAACAGAACTGATTTGGCAGGTGAAAACCTGAGAAAAATCCATCCAGGGAGTAAGATTTCTTTATTTTTGTAGTTTTCTATTCAATGCCATTACAGTATCCATTGACTTAGGATTCAAATTGCAGTTCCTGCCTTCCACTAGATGTCAACAGTCTTTTGTTTCAGGCTTGTATTCTGAAAAATGAGGGAGTAAGACCAGTCTGAATGACTGGACCCTAGTGTCACAGATATTTTTCATGCGCAATCCCGAGAGCACACATTTCTTGTTTACCTTTTATATTGACGACGTTATTGTTCGGTAAAAATTTTATCGATTATTTAGGCTAAAAACAACCTGAGGATTGAATATAAACATCGTTTGACATGTTTCTATGAACTTTACGGATACAATTTGGATTTTTTGTCTGCCTGTTGTGACTGCGTTTGAGCCTGTGGATTACTGAAAAAAACAGTAATCCGCGAACGAAACGGAGGTTTTTGGATATAAAGAGAGACTTTATCGAACAAAACAAACAATTATTGAGTAAATGAATGTCTGCTGAGTGCAACCATCTGAAGATCATCAAAGGTAAGTGATCTCTATTTCTGACTTGTGTGTCTCTTCTACTTGGCTGGTTACTGTTTGTAATGATTTGTCTGCTGGGCGATGTTCTCAAATAATCGCATGGTTTGCTTTCGCCGTAAAGCCTTTTTGAAATCAGACACCGTGGTTGGATTCACAAGCAGTTAATCTTTAAACCTATGTATAACACCTGCATGTTTTTGGAATTTTTATAATCAGTATTTCTGTTTTGAATTTGGCGCTCTGCAATTTCACTGGATGTTGGTCAGGTGGGATGCTACCGTCCCACGTACCTGTTACGCCCTGACCTTAGAGAGCTTTTTATGTCTCTATTTTGGGTTTGGTCAGGGTGTGATTTGGATGGGCATTCTATGTTCTATTTTCATTGTTTTGTATTTCTTTGTTTTGGCCGGGTATGGTTCTCAATCAGGGACAGCTGTCTATTGTTGTCTCTGATTGGGAATCATACTTAGGCAGCCTTTTCCCTTTTGTGTTTGTGGGAAGTTAACTTTGTTTGTGGCACTAATGCCCTGTACGCTTCACAGTTGTTTCTTTCGTTTGTTGTTTTGTTGGCGACATTTTAAATAAAAAGGAAAATGTACGCTCACCACGCTACACCTTGGTCTCCTTCTTTTGACGGCCGTGACAGTACCCTAGAGAGGTTTTAAACAATGCCACTTTATATAATGTTTACATACCCTACATTACTCATCTCATATGTATATACTGTACTCTATACCATCTACTGCATCTTGCCTGTGCCGTTTAGGCCATCGCTCATCCATATATTTGTATGGATGTATTCTTATTCATTCCTTTATACTTGTGTGTATAAGGTAGTTGTTGTGAAATTGTAAGGTTACTTGTTAGATATTACTGCATGGTCGGAACTAGAAGCACAAGCATTTCGCTACACTCACATTAACATCTGCTAACCATGTGTATGTGAACAATAACATTTTATTTTATTTTATTTGTGTGTGTTTGTACATATGTGCGTTTGTGTGACTGTGTGCGACAGAGGGTTTTAAAGTCGTTCTCTGACTAGCCTGTAACAGCACATCACTGACTCCTGACAGCTTTCCCAACGCTCCGCTCGGATTACCCGCCGCTCATGGGCATTCCCTGATTAACTCATAGCCAGCGCTCCGGTCATGGATGAAGTCCAGAGAATGGGGAACATGGGAATAATCTCCAGTGGAATGAGTGTGTAGAGGATAGGTTGAGAAGGGAGGAAAGGGGGATGAGAGCATGGGGAAAACACAAATGACCGCTCCACAGGCAGATACCAAACATCCTCCTGTGGTTGTGAACACTGCAGAATCTTGACTATTATAGACCTCATATTTCAGCTAAATGAATCTTTTCTCTTAATTCTGTCATGACGATTGTGTTCACTATAAAATAAGCATTGGATTTGATTGGATTTGAGTAAGTAGTTGATGCACAGGATTTGACGGTGGGTGGATGGATGTGTCGCTTTCTCACCTTTGGATATGATCAGATAACAAAATAAAGTGAAGAAATAGCTACTCTTCTTGTTTCTATCTTCCTCCAATCATCGGCAATCTGTCAGACAGAATAGAAAAGGAATGAAGAGAGAAAGGATCCAAGGCCGCTCCTCAGAGTAAATGCCCTGTAGCCAGTAGAATGACTCTTTGACTCCAGTCTGTCATTGTAAACACCTCTAACTGCAGCCTATGGCACAGAAATCATAGCACTGGATTATGGGGCTTCAGTCAATAGAGGTCCAGGGGGAGCTAGAGGAGGAGGAGGAGGAGGAGGAGGAAGAGGAGGAAGAGGAGGAGGAGGAGGAGGATGATGAGGAAACGGAGGAAGAGGAAGATGAGGAGGAAGACGAAAATTAGGAGGAAGAGGAAGATGAGGAGGAGGAGGAAGAGGAGGAAGAGGAGGAGGAATAGGATGAGGAAGAGGATGAGGAAGGGGAGGAGGAAGACGGAGAGGAGGAGGAAGGGGAGGAGGAAGAGGGAGAGGAGGAGGAAGGGGAGGAGGAAGAGGGAGAGGAAGGAGAGGAAGAGGAGGAGGAGGTGGAGGAGGAGGAAGAGGAGGAAGAAGAGGAGGACGATGAAGATGAGGAGGAGGATGAAGAGGAAGAGGAGGAAGAGGAGGAGGAAGAGGAGGAAGAGGAGGGGGAGGAGGAGGAGGAGGAGGAGGAGGAAGAGGAGGAGGAGGAGGAGGAGGAGGATGGAGGAGGAAGAGGTTGGAGGAGGAAGAGGTTGGAGGAGTGAATGTTCCAGAAAGAGCCCGGACTTTGTCTTTAAATGTCCGTCAATGGCCCAGCCAGAGCCCGGACGTGAACCCGATCAAACATCTCTGGAGAGACCGGAAAATAGCTGCACGGCAATGCTCCCTATCCAACCTGACAGAGCTTGAGAGGATCTGCAGAGAAGAATGGGAGAAACTTCCCAAATACAGGTGTGCCAAGCTTGTAGCATACCCAAGTAGACTCGAGACTGTAATTGCTGCCAAAGGTGCTTCAACAAAGTACTGATTAAAGGGTCTGAAAACGTATGTAAATACAATATTTCATTTTATTTATGTTTTATAAATTTGCGAAAATTTCAAAAAACCTGTTTTTGCCTTGTCATTATGGGGTATTGTGTGTAGATCGATGAGGAGGAAAAACTATTTAATCAATTTTAGAATAAGGCTGTAATGTAACAAAATGTGGAAAAAGTCAAGGGGTCTGTAACGGCTTTCGTCGGTGGAAGGAGAGGAGGACCAATGCACAGCGTGGTACGTATCCATATTTATTTGAGAACTTTTCAATATGAACAAAACAATAAACAGACGAAAACCAACGAAGCTACAGTCCCGAACTAGTGAACACAGACAAAACAGGAACACACGAACAGGAACAATCACCCACAAAACACACTACAAAACAGGCTACCTAAATATGGTTCCCAATCAGAGACAATGACTAACACCTGCCTCTGATTGAGAACCATATCAGGCCAAACAAGAAACCCCACATAGAAACAGAAAACATAGACTGCCCACCCCAACTCACGCCCTGACCATACTAAAACAAAGAAAAACCAAAAGAACTATGGTCAGAATGTGACAGGGTCTGAATACTTTCCAAAGGCACTGTACTTACATGAAGAAGTGAGGTTGAGGAAAGGGATGTTTGGGGGGATATGTATAGTATAAAATATGGGGTAAGGTAATGCAGTATAGAAGATGGGGTGAGGTAATGCAGAGTAAAGGATGGTGTGAGGTAATGCAGTGTAAAGGATGGGGTGATGTGTAGAATATAAAGGATGGGGTGAGGTAATGCATTATAAAGGATGGGGTGATATATATATATATAGTACAAAGGATGGTGTGAGGTAATGCAGTATAACATTATAGGGTGAGGTAATGAAGAATACATGATGGGGTGTTATTTACAATATAAAGGATGGGGTGAGGTAATGCAGTATAAAATGATAGGGTGAGGTAATGCAGAATACATGATGGGGTGTTATTTACAATATAAAGGATGGGGTGAGGTAATGCAGTATAAAATGATAGGGTGAGGTAATGCAGTATAAAGGATGGAGTGGTATCTATAGTATAAGTTATGGGGTGAGATAATGCAGTATAACTTGATAGGGTGAGGTAATGCAGTATAAAGGATGTGATAATATAGTATAAAGGATGGGGTGAGGTAATGCAGTATAAATGATGTGGTAATATAGTATAAAGGATGGGGTGAGGTAATGCAGTATAACATGATATCGTGAGGTAATGCAGTATAAAGGATGTGGTAATATAGTATAAGTTATGGGGTGAGATAATGCAGTATAACATGATAGGGTGAGGTAATGCAGTATAAATGATGTGATAATATAGCATAAAGGATGGGGTGAGGTAATGCAGTATAACATGATATCGTGAGGTAATGCAGTATAAAGGATGTGGTAATATAGTATAAATGATGGGGTGAGGTAATGCATTATAAAAGATGTGGTAATATAGTATAAAGGATGGGGTGAGGTAATGCAGTATAAAGGATGGGGTGATATCTATAGTATAAGTGATGGGGTTAGGTAATGCATTATAAAGGATGGGGTGATATCTATAGTATAAGTGATGGGGTGAGGTAATGCATTATAAAGGATGGGGTGATATATATAGTATAAAGTGATGGGGTGAGGTAATGCAGTATAAAATGATAGGGAGAGGTAATGCTGAATAAAATATGTGGTGATATCTATAGTATAAAGGAGGGGGTGAGGCAATGCAGTGTAAATTATAGGGTGAGGCAATGCAGAATAAATGATGGGGTGAGGTAATGCAGTGTAAATTATAGGGTGAGGCAATGCAGCATAAATGACGGGGTGAGGTAATGTATTGTAAATGAAGGGTGATGTAATGCAGTGCACATTATGTGGTGACTGGTATAAAGAGGTAATGAAGTGCAAAGGAAAGGTGAGGTAATGCAGTGTAAATTATATGACGAGGTAATGCAGTGTAAAATATAGGGTGAGGTAATGCAGTGTACATGATGGGGTGAGTTTATGCAGTATAAAGGATGGAGTGAGGTTATGCAGTACAAAGAATGGGGTGAGGTTATGCAGTATAAAGGATGGAGTGAGGTTATGCAGTACAAAGAATGGGGTGAGGTTATGCAGTATAAAGGATGGAGTGATATGTATAGTATAAAGGATGGAGTGAGGTTATGCAGTACAAAGAATGGGGTGAGGTTATGCAGTATAAAGGATGGAGTGATATGTATAGTATAAAGGATGGGGTGAGGTAATGCAGTATAAAGGATGTGGTAATATAGTATAAAGGATGGGGTGAGGTAATGCAGTATAAAGGATGTGGTAATATAGTATAAAGGATGGGGTGAGGTAATGCAGTATAAAGGATGTGGTAATATAGTATAAAGGATGGGGTGAGGTAATGCAGTATAAAGGATGTGGTAATATAGTATAAAGGATGGGGTGAGGTAATGCAGTATAATAAGGATGTGGTAATATAGTATAAAGGATGGGGTGAGGTAATGCAGTATAAAGGATGGAGTGATATGTGTAGTATAAAGGATGGGATGAGGTAATGCAGTGTAAGGGTGAAGAAATAGACAGCTGACATAGCATCATTAGAGTGGGGGTTGGGTGACAGAGAGAGTGTAAGGTGTGAGGGTGAAGGACTGATAATGATGGGGTATATTTATTGTAGTCTACAGTGGGTGTAAAGTACTTTGTTGAGTTTAGTTGATCACTCAGTCGGTATATGTGTCTCGGAACGTCTCAGCAGGCTGGGGCACGGCAGTTGGTACACAAATCTCATGGTTTCTCCTTTGCCGTAGATCATTGAGAAAATGCTTTGTCACTCAGAGACAAATCACCATCTTTATGAACAACAAGGTCTCACAGTCTCACCGCAGAATTAGACGTTTTTTTTAAGTTGCTCCCAATGTCAAATTTCAAAGTGTTTTTGACACCCTGGATTGCTCCTCTTGAACCTCATCCTTCTGCTTCTCTAAACATTAAATGCCAAAGTTGCTCCTAATGTCAAATTTCAAAGTGACTCTTATGTGGATGATGTTACAAATATTTGTTGGTCTGATGTGATTAATAAGGAGCATCCAGACTCTGCACTTGATGAATTTATGAAATTGCTTCTACCAATTATTGATAAACATGCACCTGTTAGCAAATTGACTGTTAGAACTGTTGAGGCTCCATGGATTGATGAGTAATTTAAAAACTGTACGGTTGAAAGAGATGGGGCAACAGGAGTGGCTAAATAAGTCTGGTGCACATCTGACTGGCTGACTTACTGCAAATTGATAAATGATGTGACTAAACTCAATTAAAAGAAGAAGAAACTGTATTATGAAGCCAAGATCAATGAAATAAAGAATGATGGAAAAAAAACACTGTACTTTCAATTATATTGTGGGCAGAAAGACAAATTAAACTCTATCTTTCATAGAATCAGATGGCTTATTCATCACAGAACCATTTTATTTTGCCAATTATTTTAATGATTAGTTCATTGGCAAAGTGGGCAAACTTAGGCAGGAAATGCCAACATCGAACAGTGAGCCATTGTATTTTTGCATAAAAAAACTAATAATGAAAGAAAATCATTGTAATTTTGAATTTTGTAAAGTTAGTGTGGGAGAGGTGGAAACATTATTGTTATCGGTCAATAATGACAAACCTCCTGTCATTGACAACTTAGAGGGAAAGCTACTGAGGATGGTAGCTGACTCTTATAACCACTCCTATCTGTCATATCTTTAATCTGAGCCTGGACAAAAGTCTTTGTCCTCAGGCCTGGAGAGAAGCCAAAGTAATTCCACTACCCAAGAGTGGTAAAATGGTCTTTACAGATTCTAACAGCAGACCTATCAACTTGCTGCCATATCGTGGATTAAGAGCTATCTATCTAATAGAACTCAGAGGGTTTTCTTTAATAGAAGGTTCTCTAATGTCAAACATGTAGGGTGTGATGTACCCCAGGGCAGCTTTCTAGGCTCTCTACTCTTTTCTATTTTGACCAATGACACGCCACTGGCATTAAACAAGCATGTGTGTCTATGTATGCTGATGATTCAACCATATACGTGTCAGCAACCACAGCTAATGAAGTCACTGAAACCCTTAACAAGGAGTTGCAGTCAGTTTTGGAATGGGTGGCCAGTAATAAACTGGTTCCTGAACATCTCTAAACTAAGAGTATTGTATGGTACCAAGCTCTAGACCATAGCTGAATCTGGTAATGGATGGTGTGACTGTTGTGGAAACTAAATTACTTGGTGTTACCTTAGATTGCAAACTGTCATGGTCAAAACATATACCGTAGGTTCAATGGTTGTAAAGACGGGATAGAGGTAAAAAAGTTCTGCAGGCTCTAGTTTTGTCTAATCTTAATTGTTGCCCAGCCATGTGGTCAAGTGCTGCAAAAAAGACCCAGTGAAGCTGCAGCTGGCCCAGAGGGGCACGTCTTGATCTTCATTGTAATCAGAGGGCTGATATAAATACTATGCTTGCCAGTCTTTCTTGACTAAGACTTGAGGAGAGACTGACTGCATCACTTCTTATTTTAATAAGAAACGTGAATATGTTGAACATTCCAAATTGTTTGCATAGTCAACTACACACACAGCTCTGACACACATACTTTCCCCTCCAGAACAAATTCAAGAAAGTGTACAGTATTATATTGAGCCATTAATGTATGGAACTGCCTTCCATCTCATATTGCTCAAATGAACAGTAAACCTGGTTTAAAAAAAATCTGATAAAGCAACACCTCTCCCTTATTAGACCTTGATAGTTTGTGTGTATGTATTGACATGTCGGCTATGTGTGTCATTTAAAAATATATATAGTTCTGTCCTTGAGCTGTTCTTGTCTATTAATTCTTCGGGATCGGTGTCCCTTCGACGGGACGGTTGAGCTAACGTAGGCTAATACGAATAGCATGAGGTTGTAAGTAACAATAATATTTCCCAGGACATAGACATATCTGATATGGGCAGAAAGCTTAAATTCTTGTTAATCTAACTGCACTGTCCAATTTACAGTAGCTTTTACAGTGAAATAATACCATGCTATTGTTTGAGGAGAGTACACCGTTTTGAACATGAAAAGTTATTGATAAACAAATTAGGCACATTTGGGCAGTCTTGATATAAAAAATTATCAGAAATACAATGGTTCATTGGATCAGTCTAAAAGTTTGCATATACACTGATGCCATCTAGTGGCCAAAATCTAAATTGCACTTGGGCTGGAATAATACATTATGGCCTTTCTCTTGCATTTCAAAGATGATGGTACAATAATTCTTCGTATTATCTTTTACCAGATCTATTGTGTTATATTCTATTACATTCATTTCACATTTCCATAAACTTCAAAGTGTTTCCTTTCAAATGGTATCAAGAATATGCATATCCTTGCTTCAGGGCCTGAGCTACAGGCAGTTAGATTTGGGTATGTCATTTTAAACAAGAATTTAAAAAAAGGGGCGGATCCTTAATAGATTTTAATGTTCTGTATTATGTTTCATGTTTTGCGTGGAAACCAGGAAGAGTAGCTAGTGCTTTCGCAACAGCTAATGATACTAATATTTGATATACTAATAAATATCAAATACATCTAACATCTGTCCTTCACAACAACCATCATTTCTCTGACTCTCTTCCTTTTAACATCTGTCCTTCTTAACAACCATAATTTCTTTAACTCTCTTCCTTTTAACATCTGTCCTTCACAACAACCATCCTTTCTCTGTCTCTCTCAAAATAGCATCTGTCCTTCACAACAACCATAATTTCCCTGTCTCTCTCCATGTAACATGTATATTTCACAACAACAATGATTTCTCAATCTCTCTCCTGCTAACATCTGTACTTCGCAACAACAATAATTGATCTGTGTTAATCTCCCTCTATCATCTGTACTTCACAACAACAATAATTGATCTGTGTTAATCTCCCTCTATCATCTGTACTTCACAACAACAATAATTGATCTGTGTTAATCTCCCTCTAACATCTGTACTTCACAACAACCATATTTGATCTGTGTTAACATCTGTCCATCACAACAACAAACATTTCTCTGTGTCTCTCTGCCTGTAACAAATCATCCGTCATGGATACAGAAATATAACCAGAATCCTTTTCAAAATGTTCTTGATTGTACTTTGAATGGATGCACTGTCTGAAACACAAAGTTCCAGGCTCTGTGAATTATATAATCAGCTGGTAAACACTTGCAAAAAACGTGTTTATGACCTCGATAAGGGTTGCTCGTCATTCACCTAGTCCATGAACAGTCTTTAGCGTTAATAGATCCAGTCAGACACAAAGTGACACTAGACTCTAACTACAGTAGTAATCAACATTTCATGACCACGATGTAAACTCAGCACAGACAGAAAGACAGATGGACAGCTTTAAGGCTAAAGCTGAAGCCTTCTCAGTCTGTTGACACTGTGTTAGTGTGTGTGTGGGCTGGCTATCATAACTCCCCGTGTCCCGATCACCACTATTATGTCTGAGATCATTATTGGCTGTCAGAGCCACATGCTGGCAGCTCTGGAACACAACACAGCACACTGCCATGGAGACACATGGTCGTGTCAATAGGAAGAAAGGAGAGACAGCAGAGAGGAAAATATAAGAAGAGGAGAGGAGGGAGATAGGATAGGAGAAAAGAGGAAAGGAGGGAAGGAGGATAGGAGGGAAGGAGAAGGGTAGGGAAGGACGGGAGGGAAGTAGGAGAGGAAGGAAGGAGAAGAGTAGGGAAGTAGGAGAGGAAAGAAGGAAGAGAGGAGGGAAGGGGGTGAGGAGGGAAGGAGTTAGTGAGGAAAAGAGTAGGGGAGGGAGATAGGAGAGAAGAAAGGAGGAGGAGAGGGAAGGAGGAGAGGAGAAAAGATGAGAGGAGGGAAGGGAAGGGGAGAGTAGAAAAGGAGGAGGGGATTGAATGAGGAGGGGAGGGAAGGATGAGAGGAAGGAAGGAGGAGGGGAGGGAGTGAGGGAGGGAGGGAGGAGGGGAGGGAAGGAAAGCCAGACCCACTCTGACCCTTAAACCTGACATGAACTGATGGTACATCAGGGAGTTTCTAGGGAGTTTTTCCTAGCCGCCGTGCTTCTACACCTGCATTGCTTGCTGTTTGGGGTTTTAGGCTGGGTTTCTGTACAGCACTTCGAGATATTAGCTGATGTACGAAGGGCTATATAAAATAAACTTGATTTGATTTGATTTGATACACATACACTGACTTAATTGTATTCAGCTGCAACATATAGTCTACACTATATGTTGAGAGAGCAACCATCACTCCTGTGTTCCAATGGCATGCCAAAGGCCAGCCTCCCGGGAGTCGCCTCTTCACTGTGAAGTTGAGACTGGTGTTTTGCAGGTACTATTTAACCTGTTTGGGCTGCAGGGGCAGTATTGAGTAGCCGGATAAAAGGTGCCCATTTCAAACGGCCTCGTACTCAATTCTTGCTCGTACAATATGCATATTATTATTACTATTGGATAGAAAACACTCTCTAGTTTCTAAAACCGTTTGAATTATATCTGTGAGTAAAACAGAACTCATTTTGCAGCAAACTTCCTGACAGGAAGTGGAAAATCTGAAATTGATGCTCTGTTCTAGGCCCTGCCTATAAATGTCCCAGATATATATCAGTATACATGCACTTCATACGTCTTCCACTAGATGTCGACAGGCAGTGAGAGAAGAAATGAAGCGTATAACTTGATCTGGGGTCGAATAAAAGCTCTTTGCATGACGTGTCACCAGTTTCCTGTTTTCTGGAGAGCGCGTGAAGGGACCTGGATTTGCCTTCTGATAAGCTGTCGTTATAGACGACTAATATCTCCGGCTTTGATTTTATTTGATACATGTGACAATATCATCGTAAAGTATGTTTTTTCAATATAGTTTTATTAGATTATTGAAATTTTTTCGGGACGTTAGACGTGTTGCTTTGTCTGCGTATGTTCAGGAAGGAGAGCTTCGCGCCACTTTACTAGCTTTCCGTGCTAATTGACTGGAGAAGAGGACATTCTAAATCCAAACAACGATTGTTCTGGACAAAGGACCCCTTGTACAACATTCTGATGGAAGATCAGCAAAAGTAGGACCCATTTTATGATGTTATTTCATATATCTGTCGTACATGTGAACTAGTAGTTTGCGGCCAGGTTTTGGGCACGCTCTCGCCAGAACGTAAACTGCATATCGTAATGAAGTTATTTTTAGAATTCTAACACGGCGATTGCATTAAGAACTAGTGTATCTATCATTTCCTATACAACATGTATTTTTTAGTTATGTTTATGAATAGTTATTTGGTCAGAATATGTGTCAGAAAAAGTGTCAGAAAAATATCCGGACGTTGTGGGAAAAAGATGCTACGTTAGCACAATGACTGATTTCAGCTCTAAATATGCACATTTTCGAACAAAACATAAGTGTATGTATAACCTGATGTTATAGGACTGTCATCTGATGAAGCTTATCAAGGTTAGTCAAAAATTATATATCTTTTGCTGGTTTGTTATGATCGCTAACTTTTGCTGCTGGGGAATGGCTTGTGTTTCTGGCTATTGTGGTAAGCTAATATATTGCTATATTGTGTTTTCGCTGTAAAACACTTAAGAAATCGGAAATATTGGCTGGAATCACAAGATGCCTGTCTTTCATTTGCTGTACACCATGTATTTTTCAGAAATATTTCATGATGAGTATTTAGGTATTTGACGTTGGTGTCTGTAATTACTCTGGCTGCTTCGGTCCTATTTGTGACAGTAGCTGTGATGGTAGCTGCAATGTAAAACTGATTTATACCTCAAATTATGACAACAGCCAGTCAAAGTGCAGGGCGCGAAATTCAAAAGATATTTTTTTTTAAATATTTAACTTTCACACATTAACAAGTCCAATACAGCATATGAAAGGTACACATCTTGTGAATCAAGCCAACATGTCCGATTTTTAAAATGTTTTATAGGGAAGACAAAATATGTAAATCTATTAGCTAACCACGTTAGCAAAAGACACCACTTTTCTTACTCCATCAGTTTTTTACTCCATCAGTAGCTATCACAAATTCGACCAAATAAAGATATAAATAGCCACTAACCAAGAAACAACTTCATCAGATGACAGTCTGATAACATATTTATTGTATAGCATATGTTTTGTTAGAAAAATTTGCATATTTCAGGTATAAATCATAGTTTACATTGCAGCTACAGTCAGAAATTGCACCGAAAGCAGCCATAATATTTACAGACACCAACGTCAAATACCTAATTACTCATCATAAAACATTTCTGAAAAATACATAGTGTACAGCAATTGAAAGACAGGCATCTTGTGATTCCAGACAATATTTCCGATTTATCAAGTGTTTTACAGCGAAAACACAATATAGCGTTATATTAGCGTAGCCACAATAGCCAAAAACACAAGCAATTTCCCAGTAGCAAAAGTAAGCGATCGTAACAAACAGGCAAAAGATATATAATTTTTGACTAACCTTGATTTTCTTCCTCAGATGACAGTCCTATAACATCAGGTTATACATACACTTATGTTTTGTTCAAAAATGTGCATATTTAGAGCTGAAATCAGTGGTTACCCATTATGCTAACGTAGCTACTATTTCCCACAACGTTCGGATATTTTACTGACACTTTTTCTGACACACATATTCTGACCAAATAGCTATTCATAAACATAACTAAAAAATACATGTTGTATAGGAAATGATAGATCCATTAGTTATTAATGAAATCACAGTGTTAGAATTCTAAAAATAACTTCATTACGTTATGCAGCTTCGGTATAGCTTAGAGTAGCCAAAACGTTGGCCGCCCACGACTAGTACACAGTTCGACAGATATATGAAATAGCATCATAAAATGTTTCTTACTTTTGCTGATCTTTCATCAGAATGTTGGACAAGGTGTCCTTTGTCCAGAACAGTCGGTGTTTGGATTTAGAACCTTCATTTTCCCTCTCGATTTAGGAAGCGCACTTGCCAAGTGGCACGGATCTCTCCAACGTAAACAAAGTCAGAGAACGGAACACGGCAAAACTCCCAAAATTTTTTCAATAATCTGATTAAACTATATTGAAAAAACATACTTTACGATGATATGGTCACATGTATCAAATAAAATCTAAGACGGAGATGTTAGTCGTCCATAACGAGAGCAAAACAGAAGGCAAATCCATGTCCTCTTTCGCACGCTCCAGAAACAGGAAGTGGACGGTCACATCAAACAAAGAGCTTTAATTCCACCTCAGACCAAGATAAACACGAAATGTTTTCTCTCACCGCCTCTTGACAACCAGGGGAAGGTGTATGAAGTGTATGTAGACTCTTACGTATCATGCCCATGTATAGGCAGGAAGTTGAACAGAGCATCGATTTCTGACATTCCACTTCCTGGTCAGGAAGTGTGCTGCAGAATGACTTCTGTTTCACTCAGAGAAATAATTCAAACGGTTTTAGAAACTAGAGAGTGTTTTCTATCCAATAGTAATAATAATATGCATATTGTACGAGCAAGAATTGAGTACGAGGCCGTTTGAAATGGGCACGATTTAACTGGCTACTCAATACTGCCCCTTGCAGCCATAAGAAGTTAATGTGTGAAAGTTAAATATTTCTAAAAAATATATTTTGAATTTCGCGCCCTGCACTTGAAGTGGCTGTTGTCATATTGTGCCCGGCTTCGGGCTTGCAGCCCAAAGAAGTTAATGAAGCTGCCAGTTGAGGACTTGTGAGGCGTCTGTTTCTCAAACTAGACACTCTAATGTACTTGTCCTCTTGCTCAGTTGTGCACCGGGGACTCCCACTCCTCTTTCTACTCTGGTTAGAGACAGTTTGCACTGTTCTGTGTAGGGAGTAGTACACAGAGTTGTACGAGATCTTCAGTTTCTTGGCAATTTCTCAGATGGAATATTCTTCATTTCTCAGAACAAGAATAGACTGATGAGTTTCAGAAGAAAGGTCTTTGTTTCTGGCCATTTTGAACCTGTAATCGAACCCACAAAATGCTGACGCTCCAGACACTCAACTAATCTAAGGGAGGCCAGTTTTATTGCTTCTTTTCAGTACAACAGTTTTCAGCTGTGCAAACATAATTGTAAAAGGGTTTTCTAATAATACATTAGCATTTTAAAATGATAAACTTGGATTAGCTAAAACACAACGTGTCATTGGAACAGAGGAGTGATGGTTGCTGATAATGGGCCTCTGTACGCCTATGTAGATATTCCATTAAAAAATCTGCCTTTTCCAGCTACAATAGTAATTTACAACATTAACAATGTCTACGCTGTATTTCTGTACTTCTGTGATTGGAGACTGCAGTATTTCACCTAACAGATATGGGAGTTTGTTTTCAAATTATTTGTGGATCTGTGTAATCTGAGGGAAATATGTGTCTCATACATCTGTCAGGAGGTTAGGAAGTGCAGCCCAGTTTCCACCTCATTTTGTGGACAGTGTGTCCTGTCTTCTCTTGAGAACCAGGTCTGCCTATGGTGGCCTCTCTCAATAGCAAGGCTATGCTCACTGAGTCTGTACATAGTCAAGGATTTTCTTAATTTTTGGTCAGTCACAGTGGTCAGGTATTCTGCCACTGTATACTCTCTGTTTAGGGCCAGATAGCATTCTAATTTGCTCTGTTTTTTGGTTGATTATTTCCAGTGTGTCAAATATTTATATTTTTGCTTTCTCATAATTTGATTGGATCTAATTGTGTTGCTGTTTTGGGGCTTTGTGTTTGTAAACAGAGTCCCAAAACCAGCTGGCTTAGGGGACTCTTCTCTAGGTTTGTCTCTCTGTAGGTGAGTGCTTTGTGGTGGAACGTATGGGCATCACTTCCTTTTAGGTGGTTGTAGAATTGAACAGCTCTTCTCAGGATGTTGATAACTAGCGGGTATCGGTGTAATTCTGCTCTGCCTGCATTATTTGGGGTTTTGAGTTGTACAGTTAGGTTGCAGAATTCTGCATGCAGAGTTTCAATTGTGTGTTTGTCCCATTTAGTACATTCTTGGTTGTTGAGTGGACCCCAGACCTCACAAGCACAGAGGGCAATGGGTTAGATCACGGATTGAAGTACTTTTAGCCAGATCCTAATTAAGTTGTTAAGTTTCATGTTCCTTTTGATGGTGTAGAAGGCCCTTCTTGCCTTGTCTCTTGGATCGTTCACAGCCTTCTGAAAGGTACCTGTGGTGTTGATGTTTAGGCCGAGGTAGTTATAATGACTTGTATATTCTATTTCAATAGTGTCTAGATAGAGTTTGTATTTGGCTACTGGACCTTTATTGGAATACAATGATTTACTGAGATTCACTATCAGGGCCCAAGCCTGACAGAATATGGGCAGAAGATCTAGGTGCTGCTGTTGTCCCTCCTTGGGAAGGAACAGAAGCACCAGATCATCAGCAAACAGTAAACATTTGACTTCAGATTCTAGTAGGGTGAGGCCGGGTGCTGCAGACTGTTCTAGTGCCCTCGCCAAATCCCTGACATTTATGTGACCAAACGGCTCAATTCGGGTCTCATGTAGCAACACTTGAAATTGTGTTTTTTACATTGGATAAAAGTAGAGACTCAGAGCTAGAAAACTGTATATCGTACACTACAGTTGAGAAACAATGGGAAATTAATTCTGCTTGGAATGTTGATAAACGTGTAACTTCCCTTTTTACAAAATGTACCTTGAATGTTTTAATACCTATTGGAGAGCCCTTTTTGTCGACACTCATTCAGCATCGTTCACACCCTCTTAAGCTTTAGCCCCACACATCTCTTTAAGGATTCACATGTGAGGCTATGTACTAAACAACCAAAGATTTGAAGACTAAAAGCTAGTTTATACTACGGTTATGTTCGTAAATTGAATCTGGAGTGCCAGAGTGTGCAGTTGATCAGAGTGTTCTGACCTAACAACAGCACACAAGCACCCAAGCTAACTGGCCAATATTGGCTAATTTGCTAGCTACTTCCAGACATAAATGAGAGAACAGCTCACTCTGATATTTTTACTCGTCCTATGCGAGCTGCTTAGGCTGTTTTTATGTTATCCAGAGCATTAATGTCTGCAACTGTGCTGCAATGACTACCTCGTGAAGCTGGTTGAGAGAATGCCACCAATGCAAAGGGTGACTACTTTGAAGAATCTAAAATATATTTTCATTTGTTTAAAATGTCTTGTTTACTACATGATTCCATATGTGTTATTTCACAGTTTTGATGTCTTCAGTATTATTCTACAAAGAAAGTAAAAAACCCTTGAATGAGTAGGTGTGTCCAAACTTTTGATTGGTACTGTAGTTACTTGCATAGTGGAGTATTTTGTTTAGACACTTAGCTAGCAAGATAAACAATGAACCATAATCCAAACTCATAACATTACTACCCTGCATGGATCTGCAGGTAGCTAACCAACCAGGTTCAACGCTAGCTAGCTAACATTAGGCTGTAACTAGCAATGCAAATGGCATTGAGATACAAATAATATTAATACACAGATCATACACGTAAATGTTAGCTAGCTAGGTAGCTAACAGTACACTTTAATTAGAAACATGTAATATTTGAAAATGGAGCTAGCTAGACTCTAATACATTATGTAGCAACATTTGAAATGTTGGTTTAACATTTTAATATCAGTTTTTTTTTTACATTGGATGAAAGCAGACACAGAGCTACATAATGATATATCATACATTGCAGTTGAGGAACAATGGGAAAGTAATTCTGCTATGAAAGTTGATAAACTTGTCACCACAATTTTGAGAAAGTTATCTTTGAATGTTTTGCTACCTACTGGAGAGCTCTTCCTTCTCTACAACCTTTCAGTAATTTTCACACCCTCTTAAGCTTTAGCCCCAACCCAAACTCTGACCATTTTACTTGCCCTAGCAGAGCTGGTTAGGCTGTCTTTATGTTATCCAGAGCGTTGGTGACAGCAACTGTGTGCTGGCAACAATTTACGTTTTTACGCCAAAGTTTATTGACACCGGCTATATTCATCGGGTGTTGAGCAGTCGTAAATTTGTCAGTTCTTCTGCGCTCTTGCACACTCAGACGAAAGTGCTCTGAAATCGGAGTAGATAGCCAGAGCAAATTTACCAGCTAAGCCTATCAACAGTTGTCACAGTGACATTCTATGGAAATGGTTACTTGCATATTGTAATTACAGTTTGTTTTTATTTGTCACTGAGAAGATGTGTTGGGAGGATGCCCAGGAGGACGGTACTGGAGGAGGTGGGGGAGCAGAGAGATGAGAGAAGAGAGGAGAGAAGGGGGACGGTTGGTTGCGCAAGGCCAATATCTTCTCACCTGCTGGGTGTAGGGGGTATGTGTGTGTGTCTGTGTGTGTCTGTGTGTGTGTGTCTGTGTCTGTGTGTGTCTGTGTGTATGTGTGTAGGACTGTCTGTCAGGGGTGAAAGGAGTTTGGCTGGGGTGTTTCGGCTGGTCGAGGAGGCACAGGGAGAGACTCTACTCTACTGGAGTCCTCCGATCGATAAAGAGAGAGAGAGAATGAGGGTGTTGAAAGAGGGAGGAAGTGGGGAAAGGAAGGGAGGGGAAGAGAGAAATGCATGGAGAAAGAGGGGATAGTATAGTGAGAGGACAAGGTTTAAAGGGATTGAAAGAGTTAGAGAGGAGATACAAGCGGTTAACCTGTTATGGCTGCAAGGGGCAGTATTGAGTAACCTGGAAAAATGTGCCCATTTCAAACGGCCTCGTACTCAATTCTTGCTCGTACAATATGCATATTATTATTACTATTGGATAGAAAACACTCTCTAGTTTCTAAAACCGTTTGAATTATTTCTCTAAGTGAAACAGAACTCCTTCTGCAGCCCACTTCCTATCCGGAAGTGAGATTGGATGCTATTTCATATATCTGTCGAACTGTGCTATCGCTACCGATTACCTGGAATCAATGCTGTTGTGTGTTAGCTATTGCAGTAAGCTAATATAACGCTATATTGTGTTTTCGCTGTAAAACACTTTAAAAAATCGGAAATATTGTCTGTATTCACAAGATCTTTGTCTTTCATTTGCTAGACACCATATATTTTTCTGAAATGTTTTATGATGAGTAATTAGGTAGTTGACGTTGGTGTCTGTATTTACTCTGGCTACTCCCGTGTTATTTCTGACTGTAGCTGTGATGGTAGCAGTAATGTAAAACTGATTTATAGCTCAAATATGCACATTTTTCGAACAAAACATAGATTTATTGTGTAACATGTTATAGGACTGTCATCTGAGGAAGTTGTTTCTAGGTTAGTTTGGTTGGTTCTAGGTTAGTTAGGTTGGCTTTGTGCATGCTACCTGCATGCTACCTGTGCTGTGAAAAATGTCTGTCCTCTTTTGTATTTGGTGGTGAACTAACATAAATATACGTGGTGTTTTCGCTGTAAAACATTTAAAAAATCGGACATGTTGGCTGGATTCACAAGATGTTTATCTTTCAAATGCTGTATTGGACTTGTTAATGTGTGAAAGTTAAATATTTTAAAAATATATATTTTGAATTTCGCGCCCTGCACTTGAGCTGGATGTTGTCATAAGTGTACCGACGTCGGGCTTGCAGCCCAAACAGGTTAAGGGGAGGACATAGAGAAAATAGACAGAAAGAGGAAATACAGGGAGTTGAGGGGAGGACAGAGAGAAAACAGACAGAGAGAGGAGATACAGGGAGTTAAGGGGAGGACAGAGAGAAAACAGACAGAGAGAGGAGATACAGGGAGTTAAGGGGAGGACAGAGAGAAAACAGACAGAGAGAGGAGATCCAGTTTTAATGGGAGGACAGAGAGAAAACAGACAGAGAGAGGAGATACAGGGAGTTAAGGGGAGGACAGAGAGAAAACAGACAGAGAGGAGATCCAGTTTTAATGGGAGGACAGAGAGAAAACAGATCGCGAGAGGAGACACAGGGGGTTGAGGGGAGGACAGAGAGCGAGTGGACAGACAAAGAGAGGAGACACAGGGGGTTGAGGGGAGGACAGAGAGCGAGTGGACAGACAAAGAGAGGAGACACAGGGGGTTGAGGGGAGGACAGAGAGCGAGAGGACAGACAAAGAGAGAAGATACAGGGGGTTGAGGGGAGGACATAGCGAGAGGACAGATAGAGAGAGGAGACACAGGGGGTTGAGGGGAGGACATATCGAGAGGACAGATGGAGAGAGGAGACACAGGGGGTTGAGGGGAGGACATAGCGAGAGGACAGATAGAGAGAGGAGACACAGGGGGTTGAGGGGAGGACAAAGAGAGAGGACAGATGGAGAGAGGAGACACAGGGGGTTGAGGGGAGGACAAAGAGAGAGGACAGATGGAGAGAGGAGACACAGGGGGTTGAGGGGAGGACAAAGAGAGAGGACAGATAGAGAGAGGAGACACAGGGGGTTGAGGGGAGGACAAAGCGAGAGGACAGATAGAGAGAGGAGACACAGGGGGTTGAGGGGAGGACAAAGAGAGAGGACAAATAGAGAGAGGAGACACATGGGGTTGAGGGGAGGACAGAGAGCGAGAGGACAGACAAAGAGAGAAGATACAGGGGATTAAGGGTAGGACAGAGCGAGAGGACAGATGGAGAGAGGAGACACAGGGGGTTGTTATCCAGAGCTTTGGTGACAGCAACTGTGCTGCTGGCAACAATTTACGTTTTTACGCCGAAGTTTATTGACACCGGCTATATTCATCGGGTGTTGAGAAGTCGTAAATTTGTCAGATCTTCTGCGCTCTTGCACACTCAGACGAAAGTGCTCTGAAATCGGAGTAGATAGCCAGAGCAAATTTACCAGCTACGTCTATCAACAGTTGTCACAGTGACATTCTATGGAAATGGTTACTTGCATATTGGAGTCTTTGTAAAGACATGTAGCTAGCTAGCTAGGCAAACAATGAACTGTAATCCCAACTCATGACGTTACTACCCTGCAACCAGCTTCAATGTTAGCTAGCTAACATTATTCCATAATTAGCCAAGCAAATGGCTCTGAGATATGAATAATAAGATCATACAGGTAGCTAGCTAAACGATCTTACCCATCATACATCAAATCAAAATCACATTTTATTTGTCACATACACATGGTTAGCAGATGTTAATGCGAGTGTAGCGAAATACATCATGAATTGACACCTCTCCCTGTCACAGATGCCATGGTTGCCCTTAGTTTGAAGATGTAATCCGGGGGAAAGGGGTTTTTCTCCATCTTCTTAGCTATCAAACACTAATTCCACTGATTTTAAAACTCGGTTCTCCAGAATTTTTTTATAGCCGCGTTAGACAATATTACCTACACATACTGACCAGTTCAAATAGACAGAAGCGTGCTAAATGGCAGACCAAACCAAAGTCATCTCTCGGCATGTCCAGCTCACTCATTATCTCAGCCAATCATTGGTAGTGGTAAGGTTGCCCAACTTTTTCAATGGCTAAACTAACTAGGCTCGTAATTTAACCTGTTTAGGCCAGGGGTGCCGCTAGCGGCACTCCTCCCACATTCCATTGAAAAGGCAGAGCGGCAAATTCAAAAAAAAAATTCTTTGAAATATTTAACTTTCACACATTAACAAGTCCAATACAGCATTTGAAAGATAAACATCTTGTGAATCCAGCCAACATGTCAGATTTTTTAAATGTATTACAGCAAAAACACCACGTATATTTATGTTAGCTCACCACCAAATACAAAAGAGGACAGACATTTTTCACAGCACCGGTAGCATGCAGGTAGCATGCACAAAGCCAACCTAACTAACCTAGAACCAACCTAACTAACCTAGAAACAACTCCCTCAGATGACAGTCCTATAACATGTTACACAATAAATCTATGTTTTGTTCAAAAAATGTGCATATTTGAGCTATAAATCAGTTTTACATTACTGCTACCATCATAGCTACCATCATAGTTACAGTCAGAAATAGCACGGGAGCAGCCAGAGTAAATAGACACCAACGTCAACTACCTAACTACACATCATAAAACATTTCAGAAAAATATATGGTGGATAGCAAATGAAAGACAAAGATCTTGTGAATATAGCTAATATTTCCGATTTTCTAAGTGTTTTACAGCGAAAACACAATATATCGTTATATTAGCTTACTACATTAGCTAGCACACAGCATCATTGATTCTAGTCGAACGGTAGCATAGCACAGTTCGACAGATATATGAAAAAGCATCCCAAATTGGGTCCTTATCTTTGTTGATTTTCCATCAGAATGTTCTCCAAGGGGTCCTTTGTTCAGAAACGTCTTTATTTCGATCCAGAACGAACGATTTCCCTCTTGAATTAGCAAGCACACTGGCAGTGCGACGCTAACCTCTCCATCTTGACAAAATTCTTGCGTCGCATCACGTCTAAAGTCCAGAATAAATTTCAATAATATAATTAAAATATATTGAAAAAACATACTTTAGGATGCTATTGTGACATGTATCGAATAAAATCGAAGCCAGAGATCATATTCATCAATAACGAACGTTTTCCAGGAGGCGATACCAGGTCCAAATTCGCGCCTCCCCAAAAAAAAAAAATGGCGGTCCTCTCAATCAAAGAGGTTGCATTCAACCCCTGAACGAGATAATCACCTCATTTCTTCTCTCACTTCCGCATGACACCCAGGGGAAGGCGTATGGCGTGTTTCTACAGTCATAAGTGACAAGCCCTTTTATAGACAAGCCTTTGAAGAGAGACCTCGATATTGGAAATCTCACTTCCGGATAGGAAATGTCCTGTAAAAATAGTTCTGTTTCACTTAGAGAAATAATTAGAACTGTTTTAGAAACTAGAGAGTGTTTTCTATCCAATATTAATAATAATATGCATATTGTACGAGCAAGAATTGAGTAGGAGGCTTTTTTAAATTTTGAACGATTTTCCCCAAAAGTGTAAACTCCACCCCTAATCCTAAAGAGGTTAACAATTGTATTCATATTTACAGATGGCATACAAGTTTGTTATTAAGGCACATGAAAGTTCACATGTTCCAGAAAGTTCTCCTGTGAAGTAGTGACGCAAGACATACGCCTAGCTTCCTGAAAATGAGTCACATATGTTGAAGAGGGTGGGGCACAAGCTGCATCCCTGTCTCACCCCACGGCCCTGAGGAAATACATGTGTGTGTTTATTGCCAATTTTAACTGCACACTTGTTGTTTGTGTACATTGATTTTATAATGTCATATGCTTTCCCCCCGACACCACTTTCCATAAATGTGTATATTAGACCATCATGCCAAATTGAGTCAAAAGCATTTTTGAAATAAACAAACCATGAGAAGACTTTGCTTTAGTTTTTTTTGTTTGTCAATAAGGGTGTGTATACGTGGTCTGTCACACGGTATTTTGGTAAGAAGCCAATTTGACATTTGCTCAGGACCTTGTTTTCACTGAGGACATGTTGGATGATGCTGTTGATGATACTGCAGAGGATTTTTCCAAGATTGCTGCAGATGCATATTACACGGTAGTTATTGGGGTCAAATTTGTCTCCACTTTTGTGGATTGGGGTGATCAGTCCTTGGTTCCAAATATTGGGGAAGATGCCAGAGCTGAGGATGATGTTAACTTCTTGACACTAGGGGGGCGCCATTTCGACTTTGTAATAATTAGTTCCCAAATTATACTGCCTCGTACTCAATTCTTGCTCGTACAATATGCATATTATTATTACTATTGGATAGAAAACACTCCCTAGTTTCTAAAACCGTTTGAATTATTTCTCTGAGTGAAACAGAACTCATTCTGCAGCACATTTCCTGTCAGGGAGTGAGATTTCAGAAATCGAGGTCCCTGTTCTGAGGCCAGTTTATAAGTCCCCATGTAAGCCATCGGGCTACATGCACTGCATACGTCTTCCTCTAGATGTCAGTAAGCGGGGAGAATTTGAATGGAGTGGATTGCGCAATCTGGGACCTTATATAAGACCGTGGAACGGAAATACCGTCCTTTTCAACGGTGCGCCTGGCGCAAGAAGACATCACAATGGCGTCCTGCAAACGCTTTCGTTTTAGTAGTTCTATATCTCCGGTCATGTTTTTATTTGTTATAGGTGTTAAAGACATCATAAGGTAGTTAATTTAAACCGACTTATAGCAGTTTATAGCAGTTTATTGCGATTTTCTGGGATTTCTTTGTCATGCGCTTTCACGAGTTGGACACCTCTCCAGTTGGTGGCTAACATTAGCGGCTATTTCGACCGGACAAGAGGACATCTTTCAACCCAAAGACGATTGTTCTGGAGAAAGGACACCTTGCCCAAGATTCTGATGGAAGCTCAGCTAATAGTAAGCAGTCTTTATGCTGTTAATTCGTACTTATGTTGACAAATGTTAAATAATAATTCCGCCATGAATTATGGGGCGGTCTCGTTTTAGCGCACGCTGTATTGCGCAGTAACGTTAATTTTAAAAATCTAACCCAGCGATTGCATTAAGAACTAATTTATCTTTCATTTGCTGTCCAACTTGTATTTTTTAGTCAAGTTTATGAATAGTTTTCGATTAGAATAGGTGCCTTTCCCAAGATTTCTCCTGACATTTTCTTTGCAGCTTGGCTACTTTTCTCATTGTATAACCACGATTTGTGCCGCTAAATATGCACATTCTCGAACAAACTCTATATGCATTGTGTAATATGATGTTATAGGACTGTCATCTGAAGAATTCTGAGAAGGTTAGTGAAAAAATTAATATATTTTGGTGGTTTATACGTAATCGCTATGTTTGGCTTGAATCAATGCTGTTGTGATGTTTGCTATTGTGGTATGCTAATATAACGCTATATTGTGTTTTCGCTGTAAAACACTTAGAAAATCTGAAATATTGTCTGGATTCACAAGATCTGTGTCTTTCAATTGCTGTACGCTGTGTATTTTTAAGAAATGTTTTATGATGAGTAATTAGGTAATACACGTTGCTCTCTGTAGTTATTCTAGTCGCTTTGGTGAGAGTTGTGATGGTGGCTGCAATGGTAAACTATGATTTATACCTGAAATATGCACATTTTTCTAACAAAACATATGCTATACAATAAATATGTTATCAGACTGTCATCTGATGAAGTTGTTTCTTGGTTAGTGGCTATTTATATCTTTATTTGGTCGAATTTGTGATAGCTACTGATGGAGTAAAAAACTGGTGGAGTAAAAAAAGTGGTGTCTTTTGCTAACGTGGTTAGCTAATAGATTTACATATTGTGTCTTCCCTGTAAAACATTTTAAAAATCAGAAATGATGGCTGGATTCACAAGATGTGTATCTTTCATCTGGTGTCTTGGACTTGTGATTTAATGATATTTAGATGCTAGTATTTACTTGTGACGCTATGCTAGGCTATGCTAGTAGCTTTTCTACTGATGGGGGTGCTCCCGGATCCGGGTTTGGGAGGCGTTAGAGGTTAAAGAGTTTAAGTATAGCCAAATTGAATTTGTGGTCTCTATATTTTATTATTTAGTTTAGGATACCATCAACACAAGAGGCCTTTTGGGGTTGGAGGGTTTGTCTTTTGTCCTGTACTTCATTCAATGTAATTGGAGAATCCAATGGGTTCTGATATTCTTTAATAGCTGATTCTAAGTTTTGTAAATGATCATGTATACATTTCTTGTCTTGGTTCTTTGTTAAAGGGCCGAAAAGGTTGGAGAAGTGGTTTTTCCAGACATCTCCATTATGCATTGATAACTCTTTGTGTTGTTGTTTGTTTAGTGTTTTCCAATTTTCCCAGAAGTGGTTAGATTCTATGGATTCTTCAATTACATTAAGCTGATTTCTGACGTGCTGTTCCTTATTTTTTCTTAGTGTATTTTTGAATTGTATTAGTGTTTCACCATGTTGAAGGCGTAAGCTAAGGTTTTCTGATTCTCTATGTTTTCGGTTGGATAGGTCTTCTCAATTTCTTTCTTGAGTTTTTGCATTCTTCTCATTGTTGTTGGTTGTCTTTTTTAATTAAAATGTGATATGTTAGGTCATAGGTCAAATCATGTAGATAGGGAGGTTCAAGTATCTACTGTACAGTTGATGAAACATGTTTGTATGCTATTCTCTCTGTGTGTGTGTGTGCACTGTGTGTATGTATTGTGTTTAACAGCCTGCCTAAATTGGTCTGGATTTCCCTAAAGAGCCCTCTCCTGTCTTCTCGTTGGAGAGTGCCTTCCATTTTCACACTCAATCTGTACGGAAAGACATAATTGGTATTTCTCCTCTTCCAGAACTATAAATAATAATAAGCTTTTTTAAGAAATAAACACGTATAGCAGGAAGAAACATACTACTCCCTCATATAACACACACGCACACACACACACACGCACACGCACACGCACACACACACACACACACACACACAGAGTTTAGACATTAACTAAAACATTTTAAGGTTAGGGTTCAGGTCAGGCATTAACTCTGATAGGTTAAGGTAAGGGTTCAGGTTAGGAATCAGAGACAGATGCTTACGCCGATCCACCATCCACAAAGCCCAAGCAAAACCAAAACATACTGGAGAATAACAGTGGTAACTGTTGCCCCTAGTGGACGCTTTCTACGTCATCTCCTGACGTCCAACAGGCATGGATGGAGATCTCATACTGCCTTGTATCACGGGGTCACCTGGCTGTACATGCTCGCACGCAGCACACACACAAACACATAGGTGATAGCAGTCTGTAACAGAAGGAGAGAGGAGGAGGGTCTGTGGGGTAGAAGAAGTTGGAGCAGGACCATGGCTGTCTTTACTGTAGAAATGAAACTCACTTGATGACTAACACACACACACACACACACACACACACACACACACACACACACACACACACACACACACACACACACACACACACACACACACACACACACACACACACACACACACACACACACACACACACACACACGCACACGCACACACACACATCAAGCCTCCATCTCCTATCAGGCTCTAATAGAGTGATAAAGTGCCTTGGCATCAGGGGAAACAGGAGAGATTGTGTAAACGTGTTGACTTGTCTCTATCTGGGAGATGACAATCAGCTTCTTGTTCAGTGTTCCCCAAACCTTTGATTGAAGCTTTAATTACTTGACTCTCTTAATATCACCAGAGAAACATATATTTATCTAGCTAAACCGAAACCTACTTGAAGGTAAAAGCGCTCACTGTTTCCCCTAGTGGACACTTTCCACGTCATCTCCTGATGTCCTCAGACATGGATGGATGTCGAATACTGACTTGTATCACGGGGGTCACCTGGCTGTACATGCTCGACCCGCAACACACAGACACACACGCACACGCACACACACAATAATCCTTGCCATACACATTTACACAAAATGCAGGTCTTTTGACTGGGAATTGTCTTCTGTCAAGGTATGCTACCTGTGTCTGGCTAGTCCATCTGTATTGGGACGTATGATTGTAATTGTAATCAGATGTGGAAATAGCGGAGTTTATGCCCTCATTTCTTCCAATCCAACGTCGGGTGTGTGTTGTTCCTGCAGACGCAGGGTGATTCGTTTCTATTGCTAGCTGTCTGTTTATCCTAACCACTGCCAAGTAGCTGACCAGCTAAATAGGGGCAATTCTGCTCCCCTGAATTAACTACACGCTCTATCAAAGAAGTGGAATCAAATCAGTAGAATACTGGAGATCCAAAACTCTACACGAGTCAATAAAAAAAGAACACTAGTTGAGGTTGTTTGTTTTAACTTGGATATAAGAGGTTCTGGTGATTTGGATATGAGGTTCTGGTGATTTGGATATGAGGTTCTGGTGATTTGGATATAAGAGGTTCTGGTGATTTGGATATAAGAGGTTCTGATGATTTGGATATAAGAGGTTCTGGTGATTTGGATATAAGAGGTTCTGGTGATTTGGATATAAGAGGTTCTGGTGATTTGGATATAAGCGGTTCTGGTGATTTGGATATAAGAGGTTCTGATGATTTGGATATAAGAGGTTCTGGTGATTTGGATATAAGAGGTTCTGGTGATTTGGATATAAGAGGTTCTGGTGATTTGGATATAAGAGGTTCTGGTGATTTGGATATAAGAGGTTCTGATGATTTGGATATAAGAGGTTCTGGTGATTTGGATATAAGAGGTTCTGGTGATTTGGATATAAGAGGTTCTGATGATTTGGATATAAGAGGTTCTGGTGATTTGGATATAAGAGGTTCTGGTGATTTGGATATGAGGTTCTGGTGATTTGGATATAAGAGGTTCTGGTGATTTGGATATGAGGTTCTGGTGATTTGGATATGAGGTTCTGGTGATTTGGATATAAGAGGTTCTGATGATTTATTAATCGTATGAACTCTTTGTAAGCCCCATTGTGCCGTTAGTCAGTTCAGCTGAAGCTCGTTGGACTATTACAGGCTCAGTGCAGTCAAATACGTCATTTCTTTTGTTTTGTATATATTTCCACACTGAGGTTGGAATAATATTGTGAAATTGTAAAAATTATGAAAGTGCCCTTTTAGTCTAAGAGCTGTTTGAAAATGAATGTCAGCCTGTTTTGGTGGGATGGAGTTTTGGCCTGCCTGGTGATACCCCCAGGCGGTAAATTAGTTAATAGACCAATAAGAAAGAGAGTTCCAATCTCTCTGCCAACAACAGCTAGTTTTCTGTTTTCCCTCCCTAGGCAGACCATTCCCAGACAGTCGTAGCAAAATTGTTGCTTGAGAAATTGCTCTTTACTACCAGCTATTTTTGTTTCTATGTGACAATTTTAACTGAAAACAATCACAGTGAGGTTCTTAATTGTTACCAAGAAATGATTTGATATGGAATATTATCATATTTTTTAATACATTTCAGATGATTTTCAGACTTTACATTTATGATTACACTCACAAATGTTTGAAATGAAACAGCCATGTAGCTAAATGATCTGAGACATAGTCAATAATATGATCTAGTGCAGGGTTTATTAAATTGTAATTACAGTTTGTTTATATTTGTCACTGAGAAGATGTGTTGGGAGGATGCCCAGGAGGACGGTACTGGAGAAGGTGGGGGAGCAGAGAGATGAGAGAAGAGAGGAGAGAAGGGGGACGGTTGGTTGCGCAAGGCCAATATCTTCTCACCTGCTGGGTGTAGGGGGTATGTGTGTGTGTCTGTGTGTGTCTGTGTCTGTGTGTGTGTGTGTGTGTGTGTGTGCCTGTGTGTATGTGTGTAGGACTGTCTGTCAGGGGTGAAAGGAGTTTGGCTGGGGTGTTTCGGCTGGTCGAGGAGGCACAGGGAGAGACTCTACTCTACTGGAGTCCTCCGATCGATAAAGAGAGAGAGTATGAGGGTGTTGAGAGAGGGAGGAAGTGGGGAAAGGAAGGGAGGGGAAAGAGAGAAATGCATGGAGAAAGAGGGGATAGTATAGTGAGAGGACAAGGTTTAACCTCTTGACGCTAGGGGTCAGATTGTTTTATTTTAATTTTAAATAACGTTCCCAAGGTTAACGGACTATTTCTCTGGTCCAGATCGTAGACTATGCATATAATTTACAGATTAGGATAGAAAACACTCCAGAGTTTCCAAAACTGTCAAAATATTGTCTGTGAGTATAACAAAACTGATTCTGCAGGCGAAAACCTGAGAAAATATAACCCGGAAGTGATTCCTGGCCAGTCTTTCTTCCATTTAAAGGGGTATCAACCAGATTCATTTTCCAATGGCTTCCTCAGGCTATGACCAGGCTTTAGACATAGTTTCAGGCTTTTATTTTGAAAAATGAATGAGATTTTTCAAAAGTAGTCAGGTGTCCTCTGATTAGTTCCTGCGCGCGAGAGGGTAGCTCTCCATTTTCTTTTTCACTCTTATTGAATAGGTTACGGTCCGGTTGAAATATTATCGATTATGTTTGTTAAAAACAACCTGAGGATTGATTATAAAAAACATTTGACATGTTTCTACGACCATTACGGATACTTTTTGGAATTTTCGTCGAACGGAACAAGGCTTTGGTTTTCTGAACATAACGCGCAACCAAAATGTCGTGTTTTTGTTATAAAAGTAATATTTATCGAACAAAAATAACATTTGTTGTGTAACTGGGAGTCTCGTGAGTGCAAACATCCGAAGATTATCAAAGGTAAGCGATTAATTTTATTGCTTTTCTGACTTTCGTGACCATGCTAATTTGGGGCTAGCTGTTCTAGCATTGATTGATACACTCACAAAAGCTCTGATTTCTTTCTCTGTAAAGCATATTTTCAAAATCTGACACGATAGGTGGATTAACAACAAGCTAAACTGTGTTTTGGTATATTTCACTTGTGATTGCATGATTATAAATATTTTTAGTAATATTTTGCGCCCTGCAATTCGGCGGTTGTTTAGGAAAATGATCCCGTAAAAGGGATCCGTAGCGCAGAGAAGTTAAAGGGGTTGAAAGAGTTAGAGAGGAGATACAGGGAGTTGAGGGGAGGACAGAGAACAAACAGACAGAGAGAGGAGATACAGGGAGTTGAGGGGAGGACAGAGAACAAACAGACAGAGAGAGGAGATACAGTGAGTTGAGGGGAGGACAGAGAGAAAACAGACAGAGAGAGGAGATACAGGGAGTTGAGGGGAGGACATAGAGAGGACAGACAGAAAGAGGAGATACAGGGAGTTAAGGGGAGGACAGAGAGAAAACAGACAGAGAGAGGAGATACAGTGAGTTGAGGGGAGGACATAGAGAGGACAGACAGAGAGAGGAGAAACAGGGAGTTGAGGGGAGGACAGAGAGAAAACAGACAGAAAGAGGAGATACAGTGAGTTGAGGGGAGGACAGAGAGAAAACAGACAGAGAGGAGATACAGGGAGTTAAGGGGAGGACAGAGAGAAAACAGACAGAGAGGAGATACAGTGAGTTGAGGGGAGGACATAGAGAGGACAGACAGAGAGAGGAGAAACAGGGAGTTGAGGGGAGGACAGAGAGAAAACAGACAGAAAGAGGAGATACAGGGGGTTAAGGGGAGGACAGAGAGAAAACAGACAGAGAGGAGATACAGGGTTAAGGGGAGGACAGAGAGAAAACAGACAGAAAGAGGAGATACAGGGAGTTGAGGGGAGGACATAGAGAGGACAGACAGAGAGAGGAGATACAGGGGGTTAAGGGGAGGACAGAGAGAAAACAGACAGCGAGAGGAGACACAGGGGGTTGAGGGGAGGACAGAGCGAGAGGACAGATGGAGAGAGAAGACACAGGGGATTAAGGGGAGGACATAGAGAGAGGACAGACAGAGAGAGAAGTTACAGGAGGTTGGGGGTGTTGAGGGAACAGAGAGAGGACAAGGTTGTAAGGAAGGGAAAGAGTAGGAGAGGAGATACAGGGGTTATGGGCAAGGCAAAAATAAATGATTGTTAATCAGCTTATGTTTCTAGGCAGGAGTTAAAACCCTCTCTTCCCTCCTTTTCTGCCTGTTCAATTCCCATCTCACTCTAACCTCCAGCTCCCCCTTTCTGCCCTTGTGATTCTTCAATACTTGCCCCACTCCTCTCTCTGTCTCTCCTCTCTCTGCTCTACTCTCTCTGCTCTCCCCTCTGTCTCTCCTCCCTCTGTCTCTCCCCCTGTCTCTCCTCTCTCTGTCTCTCCTCTCTCTGCTCTACTCTCTCTCCTCTCTCTGCTCTCCTCTCTCTGTCTCTTCTCTCTCTTCTCTACTCTCTCTGTCTCTCCCCTCTGTCTCTCCTCTCTGTCTCTCCTCTCTCTGCACTACTCTCTCTGTCTCTCATCTCTCTGTCTCTCCTCTCTCTGTCTCTCCTCTCTCTGTCACTCCTCTCTCTGTCTCTCCTCTCTCTGCTCTACTCTCTCTGCTCTACTCTCTCTGTCTCTCCTCTCTCTGTCTCTCCTCTCTCTGCTCTACTCTCTCTGTCTCTTCTCTCTGTCTCTCCTCTCTCTGTCACTCCTCTCTCTGCTCTCTTCTTTCTACTCAGTGTAGACACCTCATCAATCCTGCCCTTCTTGTCCCATATCCTCTTCTCTCCCTTTCCTCCCACTCTCCCACCTCGCTCTCACCTGAGTAAGATAAATCATCTGTCTCCTCACATTACCTCACAGCCTAACTCCCCATACAGAGAGAGAGAGAGAGAGAGAGAGAGAGAGAGAGAGAGAGAGAGAGAGAGAGAGAGAGAGAGAGAGAGAGAGAGAGAGGGTGGGGAGGAGCTATGCTGTATTCATGGATGGCCAGGTCATTAATCTCATCACATTACTTTAGTCCAGTGCTTTATTACACTTAACTGGCAAACCACACACACGCACGCACACACACACACACACACACACACACACACACACACACACACACACACACACACACACACACACACACACACGTACATGCAAGTGCTCACACACACACACACTACTACTAGGTACGGTATTGGGTGGGTTTTGCATGATATATGTGTGACGTGGCGAGGCTAATTTGACAGAGTTGATGCTTCATCACAGAACCCCAAACAACAGGAAAATAGCTTTTAACGAGGTGCTAATCGTTTTACAACCTGAAAAATAGAATACAGAGAATAACGCTATGGAGCATTATGCTAGTCCGTGTAGGTGAGTGTGAATGTGTTTGTGTGTGTGTGGCATGTGTTGTGTTAATGTGTGTGTGTATACCTGTGTGTGTGTATATATGTGTGTGTGTGTGTACAGTGCCTTGCGAAAATATTCACCCCCTTGGCGTTATTCCTATTTTGTTGCATTACTACCTGTCATTTAAATTGATTTTTATTTGTTACTCATGTAATGGACATACACAAAATAGTCAAAATTGGTGAAGTGAAATGAAAAAAATTACTTGTTTCAAAAAATTATAAAAAATGTGAAAAGGAAAAGTGGTGGGTGCATTTGTATTCAACCCTTTTGCTATGAAGCCCTCAATAAGATCTGGTGCAATCAAATACCTTCAGAAGTCACATAATTAGTTAAATAAATTTCACCTGTGTGCAAACTAAGTGTCACATGATCTGTCACATGATCTCAGTATATATACACCTGTTCTGAAAGGCCCCAGAGTCTGCAACACCACTAAGCAAGGGGGACCACCAAGCAAGCGGCACTATGCAGACCAAGAACCTCTCCAAACAGGTCAGGGACAAAGTTGTGGAGAAGTACAGATCAGGGTTGGGCTATAAAAAAATTACCAAAACTTTGAACATCCCACGGAGCACCATTAAATCCTTTATTAAAAAATGGAAAGAATATGGCACCACGACAAACTTGCCAAGAGAGTGCCGCCCACCAAAACTCACAGACCAGGCAAGGAGGGCATTGATCAGAGGCAACAAAGAGACCAAAGATAACCCTGAAGGAGCTGCAAAGCTCCACAGCAGAGATTGGAGTATCTGTCCATAGGACCACTTTAAGCCGTACACTCCACAGAGCTGGGCTGTACAGAAGCGTGTCCAGAAAAAAGCCATTGCTTAAAGAAAAAAATAAGCAAACACGTTTGGTGTTCACCAAAAGGCATGTGGAAGACTCCCCAAACATATGGAAGAAGGCAATCTGGTCAGATGAGACTAACATTTAGTTTTTTGGTGATCAAGGAAAATGTTGTGTCTGGCACAAACCCAACACCTGTCATCACTCCAAGAACACCATCACCTGCCATCACCCCAAAAACACCATCCCCACAGTGAAGCATGGTGGTGGCAGCATCATGCTGTGGGGATGTTTTTCATCGGCAGGTACTGGGGAACTGGTCAATATTGAAGGAATAATGGGTGGCGCTAAATACAGGGAAATTCTTGAGGGAAACCTGTTTCAGTCCTCCAGAGATTTGAGAGTGGGACAGAGGTTCACCTTCCAGCAGGACAATGACCCTAAGCATATTGCTAAAGCAACACTCGATTGGTTTAAGGGGAAACATTTAAATGTCTTGGAATGGCCTAGTCAAAGCCCAGACCTCAATCCAATTGAGAATCTGTGGTATGACTTAGAGACTGCTGTATACCAGCGGAACCCATCCAACTTGAAGGAGCTGGAGCAGTTTTGCCTTGAAGAATGAGCAAAAATCCCAGTGGCTAGATGTGACAAGCCTTTAGAGACATACCCCAAGAGACTTGCAGCTGTAATTGCTGCAAAAGGTGGCTCTACAAGTATTGACTTTGGGGTGGGGGGGGTTATGCACGCTCAAGTTTTGTTTTTTTGTCTTATTTCTTGTTTGTTTCACAATAAAAAATATTTAGCATCTTCAAAGTGGTAGGCATGTTGTGTGAATCAAATGATACAAACCCCCCAAAAATCTATTTTAATTCCAGGTTGTAAGGCAACATAATAAGAAAAATGCCAAAGGGGGTGAATACTTTCGGAAGCAACTGTTTATCTGTGTGGGTACTGATCTCAGGCCAGGTCTTCCATCATTAGTAGTGTAATAAGGAAGAATGGGAAACTAAACAGGTATTGCACTTCATCTGATTTAACAAACACATGATTGCAGTGAACAGCTCCATCACCGAGAGACTTAGCTTTGCAGATCTGATTATTGCCATACAAAAGTATATACAATCTTGATGCCATTGTTGTGGTTTGTAGGTCAGTGAATATAGGCACAGCAAGGGTGTATTACACATTACTGTATGGTTATGTGATGTTATCTAACACTTTATTTGGATAGTGCAGCTGTAGTTGCTGTAAAGAGTATCTAGAGAATATATGTGACATTTAAACTATCTACGAGCCTTAAACCTTTCCCTAACCCTAACCTTAACCCTTCCCTTATCCTAACCCTAACCTTAACCCTACCCTTATCCTAACCCTAACCCTAACCTTAACCCTACCCTTATCCTAACCCTAACCCTAACCCTAACCCTAACCTTAACCCTACCATTATCCTAACCCTAACCTTAACCCTACCCTTATCCTAACCCTAACCCTAACCCTAACCTTAACCCTACCCTTATCCTAACCCTAACCTTAACCCTACCCTTATCCTAACCCTAACCCTAACCCTAACCTTAACCCTACCCTTATCCTAACCCTAACCCTAACCCTAACCTTAACCCTACCATTATCCTAACCCTAACCTTAACCCTACCCTTATCCTAACCCTAACCCTAACCCTAACCCTAACCTTAACCCTACCCTTATCCTAACCCTAACCTTAACCCTACCCTTATCCTAACCCTAACCTTAACCCTACCCTTATCCTAACCCTAACCTGAACCCTACCCTTATCCTAACCCTAACCCTAACCTTATCCTAACCCTAACCTTAACCCTACCCTTATCCTAACCCTAACCTTAACCCTACCCTTATCCTAACCCTAACCTTAACCCTTATCCTAACTGCAACCTTAGCAAGTAGTTGTTTGTTGATAGTATGACCATCTATCTGGACTATTCATGTGAAGTGTGACCTAATGTTATTAGCTAATTCCTCTTTAGATCTGTTTCTGACGCTGCTTAATATCTCCAGGGAGCGAGAGGAGAGGAGAGGAGAGCAGAGAGAGGAGAGGAGAGGAGAAAGAGGGGAGGGAGTGAGAGGAGAGGAGAGAGGATAGGAGAGAGAGGAGGGGAGAGGAGAGGAGAGGAGAGGAGAGGAGAGGAGAGGAGAGGAGAGGAGAGGAGAGGAGAGGAGAGGAGAGGAGGGGAGAGGAGAAAGGGGAGAAAGGGGAGAAAGGGGAGAAAGGGGAGAGGAGAAAGGGGAGAGGAGAGCAGGGTACCCATTCACATACACAAAGCAGAGTGTGTTTCTGGGAGCAAGCCCTTAGTGGACCGGGCGTGTGCGTTGTGTCTGTGTGTAGTCATCTGATCCTCTCCCTGATTTTAATGAGATTGGGGAGGGCACAGGGCTGAGAAGATCACAACTCTACCCACAAAGAACCTGCAGTAATTGCTCCGAGGGGTGAATCTCTCTCTTTTTCATCATTTCTCCATTTTGTTTCTCTCCATCCACTTCCTCTGCTTTTCTCCTTCTCTCTCTCTATTTCTCCTTCACCCCCTTCTCTATCCCTCTCTCCCCACCCTCGCCCTCCTTCTCTATACCTCTCCCCACCCTCGCCCTGTTAATTTAATTTCCTCTCTCTCTCTCTCTCTCTCGCTCGCTCACTCGCTCACTCGCTCACTCACTCACTCACTCACTCACTCACTCACTCACTCACTCACTCACTCACTCACTCACTCACTCACTCACTCACTCACTCACTCACTCACTCATACCAGTTGAGGCTCTTCAGAGGAGGAAGGGGAGGACCATCCTCCTAGGTGAATTTCTGAAATAATTAAATTGAATATCTTTAAATATTGAACTATTCTAAATATATTCACGTCACCAAATAATTTATTAAAACACATTGTTTCATGATGCAGGTCTACAGTACCCTCAACAGCACTCTGTAGGGTAGCACCACGGTGTAGCTGGAGGACAGCTAGTTTCCGTCCTCCTCTCGGTACATTGACTTCAATACAAAACCTAGGAGGTTAGTGGTTCTCACCCCCTTCCATAGACTTACACAGTAATTATGACAACTTCCGGACCTATCAGACTTCCGGACTTACATGATAATTATGACAACTTCCCAACCTATCAGAGCTCTTGCAGCATGAACTGACATGTTGTTCATCCAATTAAAGGATCAGAGAAAGAATCTAGTACTGAAAGCATAAGCCACACTCTAAAAATGAGAGTTTCAACAAGGGTTATTCGATGATCGTCAAAATCCTTTGAAGAACCTTGGGGTTCCAAAAGGCTCTTCCATGAACCCCATAGGAGGTGGGGTTCATCGAGGAACCTACTTAGTTGGTGGGGGTTCTTCCAGGAACTGAACTGCCCAACTGAAACATTTGGATTTTAATTTGAATAGACAGCAGGTACAGGCATTTAAGTGAAACATTTAAATATTTCTTCAATATAAGGTAAGGTTTGTCACTTGTATGATCTAAATTGATATTGTTTTATTTTGATACCATCTAGCTTTTCATATTTGTGTCAATCTTTCTAAAACAGAAAATGGACACAATTCAATGGATATCAATCAACAAAGAGGTAATAATATGTCGACTATAAGAACATGTTGAAGGCTAGCTGTATTGTAATAATATATCGACTATAAGAACATGTTGAAGGCTAGCTGTATTGTAATAATATGTCGACTATAAGAACATGTTGAAGGCTAGCTGTATTGTAATAATATGTCGACTATAAGAACATGTTGAAGGCTAGCTGTATTGTAATAATATGTCGACTATAAGAACATGTTGAAGGCTAGCTGTATTGGGTGACTGAACTGATCACGTCTGTGTCTGTGTCTACACGTACACAGACGAGGAGGCATACAAAGGTATGTCAATTGGTGTTGGTATGTTACACAGATCACATTTACCATCCTGCTCCCTTACCTCTTCAATGAATATCCCATAGGCCTCTACATTATGGACAAGGTTTGTGTAGGAAAACCATTATTATTTTTCCCATTCGCATTTGCCTCAAAAACAAAGGTATGAATACTGTTGTGTGCATATTTTGTTAATCTTCTGTATAATATTTTTTTTGGGGGATTCACAGACTTCACCCTCCTTATAACAGGAAACCTGTTAGATCACTGTGCAATGCAAAAGCATTTTGGTTATGGATACGGAGAACATCAACACATTAACATCAACAGCCAGAGAATAAACCCATTGGACTTGGGGCTCAGCTGGGAGTTTACCCCATATTTGTATTTTTTATTCTGCTTTGCCACTAAAATCATAATAAACACTAACAACTAAAATATGGAGTTATTGTTGTTATTTTTATGCATATTATTATTATAATTAATTATACTTCATAATAATAGGGGAGGGGTAGTTCAAAAATTACACCCCAAAAGGTTCTTCACAAGGTTCTTCGGAGAACTTCTAGGGGTTCCCCCACTGTTTCAGTTTTAAGAACCCCTAAAGGATATTCCAGGAAACTTGGATTTTTTGAGTGTACAGCTAGCTAGCACTGCAGTGCATACATTCTGGTGAGAAGTTGAATCAAAGAGAATCAAGAGAGAGAGAGCAAGAGAGAGAGAGCTTCCTATATTTCATTGTATCTTTTTTGTATTTTCACTTACTTGGTTAGTGAATATAGCTCGCTAGTTTAGCCTACTCAAACATCTGTCTCAAACAGAGAGGGATGCTAGGTTAGCTAGCTGGCTATGGTTATCCAACACTGGAACTCTTCCAAGTCAAGCCAATCTTTTGGTTTTATTGATTTATTGCCACCAGTGCCCGCTGGTGTAACTGCTAAACTGCTTGCTGACTGTACACTGTACTGCATGATTGTAGCGGTTTACTAATGAGTTAGTTCTAATAGCTATGTTGACAATGACGTTATTATGGTGACGATGTAGGCTGTGTGTGGCGGCTAGCGGTTATGACATGAAGGTTTGGATT
This sequence comes from Salvelinus namaycush, assembly GCF_016432855.1. Taxonomy (NCBI): domain Eukaryota; kingdom Metazoa; phylum Chordata; class Actinopteri; order Salmoniformes; family Salmonidae; genus Salvelinus; species Salvelinus namaycush. The sequence continues at coordinate 7,097,539 of NC_052329.1, read as the reverse complement.
GGAAAGTTTATTTTGCCTGGTGACAGACAGCTGATTTGTTGTGCACTGAAGTCCGCAATGGAAGAGAAAAGGTGAGAGGAGGAGAGCACATAGATATGAGAGGTAATTATACAACGATCAATTGAATCATGCTGTTTGTACGTGGCTGCTATGCAAGTGAAATGTGTTTGCACGTGATCAGGGGTGTATTAATTGTAAATGTGTAAAAAAAATCTTAAATGGAGGAAAACTGAAATGAAACGGGGCTAAACATAGCTGAATTTGTCAAAAAGAATCTCTTGTTTGCAAATGTTGGACAAAGGATTACACCTTAGATCAGCTAGACGCAGGCAAGAGTGTGCAAGGCGGTTTTGAATGTTTCAAAGTCTGTCACGATTATTACTCAAAATTCTCTGGACCTCTGCACCTCCTGTATGTTGTAAACATTTCATTCATAGGCTAAAGTATCATGTAGTAGCCTAAACCTATCAATGTTACATTGAACTGGGTGAATGGAATATGAATGAGTCATCCAATATGATGTAAATACTCACACACACACACACACACACACAAACACACACACACACACACACACACACACACACACACACACACACACACACACACACACACACACACACACACACACACACACACACACACACACACACACACACACACACACACACACACACACACACACACACACAGAGAAAGACAGACAGATGCACACACACACACACACACACACACACACTTAAATTCCGGGCACTTCATAAACCAGTCAATCTTTTGGAGGTAATGCTGTTTTCTTTGACATGTGTCCCGGCGTCTCTGTGTGCACTCTGTAATATGGAGAGGCCACACACACATACACACACACACACACACGTACACACACACCTGCACACAGTCTCACACAGAAATACACAGATATGTTATTTCATATTCATTGCTCAACATAACTAATAACTAATTGAAGGATTGCATGTAAAACTTTACATTTTAAGCAATACTGTTTCTTTCTCTTTGTGTGTGTGTGTGTGTGTGTGTGTGTGTGTGTGTGTGTGTGTGTGTGTGTGTGTGTGTGTGTGTGTGTGTGTGTGTGTGTGTGTGTGTGTGTGTCTGTGTGTGTGTGTGTGTGTCTGTTTGAAAGAGTGAGTGAGAGAGAGAGAGTTGTTTAATAATTCTCATCAACTCAGGGTGAAGTGATTTTGCTGTGATCTCATGTAAAAGGGGCTAACTGGGTTAGACAATAACTCCACATCCAGATCAGCCTCCACCTCTACCAAACTAGATCAATAACTCCAGATCAGCCTCCACCTCTACCAGACTAGATCAATAACTCCAGACCAGCCTCCACCTCTACCAGGCTAGATCAATAACTCCAGATCAGCCTCCACCTCTACCAAACTAGATCAATAACTCCAGATCAGCCTCCACCTCTACCAGACTAGATCAATAACTTCAGACCAGTCTCCACCTCTACCAGACTAGATCAATAACTCCAGACCAGCCTCCACCTCTACCAGGCTATATCAATAAATCCAGACCAGCCTCCACCTCTACCAGACTAGATCAATAACTCCAAACCAGCCTCCACCTCTACCAGACTAGATCAATATCTCCAGACCAGCCTCCACTTCTAACAGACTAGATCAATAACTCCAGACCAGCCTCCACCTCTAACAGACTAGATCAATAAATCCAGACCAGTCTCCACCTCTAACAGACTAGATCAATAACTCCAGACCAGCCCTACCTCTACCAGGCTAGATCAATAACTCCAGACCAGCCCTACCTCTACCAGGCTAGATCAATAACTCCAGACCAGCCTCCACCTCTACCAGACTAGATCAATAAATCCAGACCAGCCTCCACCTCTACCAGACTAGATCAATAACTCCAGACCAGCCTCCACCTCTACCAGACTAGATCAATAACTCCAGACCAGCCTCCACCTCTACCAGACTAGATCAATAAATCCAGACCAGCCTCCACCTCTACCAGACTAGATCAATAAATCCAGACCAGCCTCCACCTCTACCAGACTAGATCACAGCAAAGTGATATTACAGGTGTTGTTTCTAGAGGAGCAATTATCTAACAATCTCTCCCCTCACTTCCCCCCCACCATCTCCCCTCCTCTCCACCCTTTCCCTCTCCTCTCTGCTCCTCTCTGATCCACTCCTCCTATCTACTCTCCTCCCTTGGCTCCTGTAGGTGTCACTGCAGTTCCATGAGCCACGGGAGGAAGCTGCAATGCATCATGGGAAACTCACTAACACACACACACACACACACACACACAAACACATAGGTGACGGCAGTCTATAACGAAAGGAGAGAGGAGGAGGGTCTGTGGGGTAGAAGAAGGTGGAGCAGGACCATGGCTGTCTTTACTGTAGAAATGAAACTCACTTGATGACTAACACACTCACACTCACACACACACACACACACACACACACACACACACACACACACACACACACACACACACACACACACACACACACACACACACCACACACCACACACCACACACATCAAGCCTCCATCTCCTATCAGGCTCTAATAGAGTGATAAAGTGCCTTGGCATCAGGGGAAACAGGAGAGATTGTGTAAACGTGTTGACTTGTCTCTATCTGGGAGATGACAATCAGCTTCTTGTTCAGTGTTCCCCAAACCTTTGATTGAAGCTTTAATTACTTTACTCTCTTAATATCACCAGAGAAACATATCTTTTTGTGATATTTGATGCTGGCATTTGAGTGCTTGTGTGTTCTCCATGACATTTAACTATCACCCTGACAGTTCTTGAAGTGCTTATTATGATATTGACATCAATATGAAAGATTCTCTTAAATTACATGGTAGAAAATTACAAGTAGAAAATTACTTTTTTAAAACACACACATCTTATCAAACAATATTATTAGTGTGTGGGTGTGCTGTTGTCTCTCCAGACTAGAAGAGAGGAGAGGATAGAAGAACAGGGAAGGGGAAATGGGAGGGGAGGGGAGGAAAGGAGAAGGAATGGAAGGGAAGAGAAGAGGAGAGGAGTGGAGTGGAGTGGGGAGGAAGAAAGGTCGGAAGGAAAGGAAGGAAGGAGGGAAGGAAGGAAGGAAGGAAGGAAGGAAGGAAGGAAGGAAGGAAGGAAGGAAGGAAGGAAGGAAGGAAGGAAGGAAGGAAGGAAGGAAGGAAGGAAGGAAGGAAGGAAGGAAGGAAGGGAGGGAGGGAGGGAGGGAGGGAGGGAGGGAGGGGGAAGAGAAGAAAAGAGAAGGAAGTAGAGGAGAAGTGAGGAGAAGTGTAAAGAAAAGGAGAGGGGGGAGAGAAAAGAAAACAAATAAAATTAGAGGATATTAGAGGAAAAGAGAGCAGAGGGGAGGAGAAGAGAGGAGAAGAGAATTGAAGAGAGGAGAGGGGAGGAGAAGAGAGGAGAGGAGAGGAGAGGGGAGGAGAAGAGAGGAGAGGAGAGGAGAAGAGAGGAGAAGAGAGGAGAAGAGAATTGAAGAGGAGAAGAGAGGAGAGGAGAGGGGAGGAGAAGTGAGAAGAGAATTGAAGAGAGGAGAGGAGAAGAAAGGACAAGAGAGGAGAAGAGAGGAGAGGAGAAGAAAGGACAAGAGAGGAGAAGAGAGGAAAGGAGAATTGAAGAGAGGAGAGGAGAAGAAAGAAGAGGGGAGGAGAAGTGAGGGGAGGAGAGGAGAAGTGGGCAGCAGCATTATACAACGACAGAAAAGGAAACAAATAAGTGAGTGGAGTGAGGGAGGGAGGATTATTCTGTCTGTATGAACGAGAGGGTCTGGGTGTTAAGTGAGTGTGTAACAGTAAATACACTTAAGGACACATAAACTGCAGTTAAAGGTAACTAACCACAAACATAACAGGCAGGACACCCGTGATACATGTCAGCATTCGATGTCCATCGATGTCTGAGTTAGTCAGGAGATGACATGGAAACCACTAGGGACAACAGTAAGTGCTAAGTGCTAAGCCTATCCCAAACCATTCAAAGTTAATGCCTAAACTTAACCCTGACCTTAAAAAATTCAGAATAAACTTGAAATTTAGCTTTTGAGAAACATGGATGAACGTCTAATTCTGTCGTGAGACTGTGAGATCTGGTTGAACATCAACCTGTAAAGCCAGTGTTGGGTTGAACGTCGAATTCTGACGTGAGACTGTGAGATCTGGTTGAACATCAACCTGTAAAGCCAGTGTTGGGTTGAACGTCGAATTCTGACGTGAGACTGTGAGATCTGGTTGAACATCAACCTGTAAAGCCAGTGTTGGGTTGAACGTCGAATTCTGACGTGAGACTGAGATCTGGTTGAACATCAACCTGTAAAGCCAGTGTTGGGTTCTGCAAATATGAAATATATACTTATTCATGTCACTGAGGGAGAGAGGGTAATGTATAACGTTTACATTCTGTCTGGATATGTTATTGTTAGCCATCAGGGATCCTATGGGAGGAGGACAGACACAGTCTGGTACCAGTCACCATGACAGCCGTGAGTTGGGGAGGAGTGAGCACTTTGTGGTAGAGGTCAGGTCTGATAAAGTGAGGAAGAACAGATATCACTAAGGTTCTGTCTAGCAACAGAGATGCATTGGCTGTTCAGATGCGTAGGAGGAGACCCAGCATAGGGGAAAGGGTTAAATATCAGTGCTTGTGTGAAAATATATTTTTGTCTTATGCAGCTGTATTGACCCAATGGGTGAATAAAAATGGTTGGAGCTTTCACAGTGTCCGTCAATTTCTTAGTCTGATATTTAGAACCTAA
>NC_052329.1:7065267-7087767 GCF_016432855.1 Salvelinus namaycush | reverse complement strand
CAGTATAAATTACCTTGCTGCTGTGTGTTTGGTTCATCAGGCTTGCTTCCTAAATCTATACAATTGTCTGGGCCAGTACATACGCCTCCTTCCTGCACAAATTACTCATCATACAAAATATATTTGAAAGAGTAGCCACTTCCTCTAATTACGTGGCTCCATCTTCACCTTTGTTTAAGAAACTCAATATCTTGTCTATTTAAAACATTAATGTAAGCCAAAAATGCACTTTCATCTACAAATACTCCTAACTCCCAGACAGTTTACCTAAACCCTTCAATGAATTTCTACAAGTTAATTCTGAAATACATCTATATAACACAAGACACTGCGATAACCTTCAACCTCCCCACTACCGCACCACACATAGTCAATTTTCTATCATATACAGAGGTACCATACTCTGGAATTCTTATCTTCACATTGCCAAACCTCAGCATCCCTCAATCACTTAAAGAGAAGACTGGGGGTCAGCCTGATGAACAAAACTACCGAATAACCCCCTCCATGAAGACTGGGGGGTCAGCCTGATGAACAAAACTACCGAATAACCCCCTCCATGAAGACTGGGGGTCAGCCTGATGAACAAAACTACCGAATAACCCCCTCCATGAAGACTGGGGGGTCAGCCTGATGAACAAAACTACCCAATAACCCCCTCCATGAAGACTGGGGGGTCAGCCTGATGAACAAAACTACCCAATAACCCCCTCCATGAAGACTGGGGGTCAGCCTGATGAACAAAACTACCCAATAACCCCCTCCATGAAGACTGGGGGGTCAGCCTGATGAACAAAACTACCCAATAACCCCCTCCATGAAGACTGGGGGTCAGCCTGATGAACCAAACTACCCAATCATCCCCTCAATGAAGACTGGGGGGTCAGCCTGATGAACCAAACTACCCAATACTGTCACACCCTGATCTGTTTCACCTGTCTTTGTGATTGTCTCCAGCCCCCTCCAGGTGTCGTCCATCTTCCCCATTATCCCCTGTGTTCTCTGTTTATCTGTTGGCAGTTAGTTTGTTTCGTCAAGCCTACCAGCATTTTCCCCTCTGCTCCTGTCTCTCGATTGTTCCTGTTTCCTAGTTTTCCCGGTGTTGACCATTCTGCCTGCCCTGACCCTGAGCCTGCCTGCCGTCCTGTACCTTTGCCCCACCTATCTGGATTACTGACCTCTGCCTGCCCTTGTCCTGCCTTTTGCCTACCCCTATTTGATAAATAAACGATTGTTACGTTGATGTTGTCTGCATCTGGGTCTTACCTGAAACGTGACAAGTATCCTCCTCCATGAAGACTGGGGATCAGCCTGATGAACCAAACTACCCAATATCCCCCTCCATAAAGACTGGGGGTCAGCCTGATGAACCAAACTACCCATTAACCCCCTCCGTGAAGACTGGGGGTCAGCCTGATGAACCAAACTACCCAATAACCCTCTCCATGAAGACTGGGGGTCAGCCTGATGAACCAAACTACCCAATCATCCCCTCCATGAAGACTGGGGGTCAGCCTGATGAGCCAAACTACCCAATCATCCCCTCCATGAAGACTGGGGGTCAGCCTGATGAACCAAACTACCCATTAACCCCTCCATGAAGACTGGGGGTCAGCCTGATGAACCAAACTACCCAATCATCCCCTCCATGAAGACTGGGGGTCAGCCTGATGAGCCAAACTACCCAATCATCCCCTCCATGAAGACTGGGGTTCAGCCTGATGAACCAAACTACCCATTAACCCCCTCCATGAAGACTGGGGGTCAGCCTGATGAACCAAACTACCCAATCATCCCCTCCATGAAGACTGGGGGTCAGCCTTTTGTTTGTGGTGTGGTTTTCATAAAAGCCATAATAGATACAGGCCAGGTTAGAGACAGGCCAGCATAGAGACAAGGCAGGTTAGAGACAGGCCAGGTTAGAGACAGCCAGGTTAATTACAGGACAGGCTAGAGACAGGCCAGGTTAGAGGCAGGCCAGGTTAGAGGCAGGCCAGGTTAGAGACAGGCCAGGTTAGAGACAGCCAGGTTAATTACAGGACAGGCTAGAGACAGGCCAGGTTAGAGACAGGCCAGGTTAGAGACAGGCCAGGATAGAGACAGGCCAGGATAGAGACAGATCAGGTTAGATACAGGCCAGGTTAGAGACAGGCCAGGTTAGATACAGGCCAGGTTAGAGACAGGCCAGGTTAGAGACGGGCCAGGTTAGAGACAGGCCAGGTTAGAGACGGGCCAGGTTAGATACAGGCCAGGATAGAGACAGGCCAGGATAGAGACAGGCCAGGTTAGAGACAGGCAGTTTAGATACAGGCCAGGTTAGAGACAGGCCAGGATAGAGACAGGCCAGGATAGAGACAGGCCAGGATAGAGACAGGCCAGGTTAGAGACAGGCCAGGTTAGATACAGGCCAGGTTAGAGACAGGCCAGGATAGAGACAGGCCAGGATAGAGACTGGCCAGGTTAGAGACAGGCCAGGTTAGATACAGGCCAGGTTAGATACAGGCCAGGTTAGAGACAGGCCAGGTTAGAGACAGGCCAGGTTAGAGACAGGCCAGGTTAGAGACTGGCCAGGTTTGATACAGGCCAGGTTAGAGACAGGCCAGGTTAGAGACAGGCCAGGTTAGATACAGGCCAGGTTAGAGACTGGCCAGGATAGAGACAGGCCAGGTTAGAGACTGGCCAGGATAGAGCAACTAACTGGGGAAAGCCTTATCTAGGAGCATTCATAGGGGTTTGAGGGAATGGATGGATCACTAGTCACTTTAATAATGCCACTTTAATAATGTTTACATATCTTGCACTACTCATCTCATATGTATACACTGTATTCTATACGATCTATTGTATCTTAGCCTATGTTGCTCTGATATTGCTTATCCATATATTTACATGCACATATTCTTATTTCATCCCTTTACTTAGATGTGTGTGTATTAGGTAGTTGTTGAGGAATTGTTAGACCTCTTGTTAGATATTACTGCACTGTTGGAACTAGAAGCACAAGCATTTCGCTACACTCGCATAACATCTGCTAACCGTGTGTATGTGACCAATTGATTTGATTAGTTTTTTTTCTCAAATGTTTTCCCTTTCTCTTTTTATCTCTCTCTCAATGGCTGCGTCACTCTTGTCTCTCTTTTTCTGTCTTTCATTCTGTATCTCATGTTATGTCTACCTCCCTTTCTTAGTTGACCTCCCTCTCTCTTCCTCGGTCTTTGCGTCCACGGTGAGTGTGGAGGCGATGCGTTGTTGGACACGATAGCTAAATTGATAACACTTGAGGTTTCATTCATTATAAAAGCCACATTCAGAGCCAAATCACAACGTTTTCATCGAGACTTGTGGCATCAGACAGTAATACAGACAGACGGACGGACAGACAGGCAGACAGACAAAACAGACCAACAGAAAGACAAACAGTTTTTGTCATTCATTAAAAACTTTGACATTCTGCAGTAAAAGTGAGGACCATCCACACATTCGTCAGAGTAAAAGGACAGTCACAGCCCTGTCCTCTCCTGCTGTCTTCGTTCCTGCTGTCTTGTCTCCTGTCCTCTCCTGCTGTCTTCTCTCCTGTCCTCTCCTGCTGTCTTCTCTCCTGTCCTCTCATGCTGTCTTCTCTCCTGTCCTCTCCTGCTGTCTTCTCTCCTGTCCTCTCCTGCTGTCTTCTCTCCTGTCCTCTCCTGCTGTCTTCTCTCCTGTCCTCTCCTGCTGTCTTCTCTCCTGTCCTCTCCTGCTGTCTTCTCTCCTGTCCTCTCCTGCTGTCTTCGTTCCTGCTGTCTTGTCTCCTGTCCTCTCCTGCTGTCTTCTCTCCTGTCCTCTCCTGCTGTCTTCTCTCCTGTCCTCTCCTGCTGTCTTCTCTTCTGTCCTCTCCTGCTGTCTTCTCTCCTGTCCTCTCCTGCTGTCTTCTCTTATGTCCTCTCCTGCTGTCTTCTCTTTTGTCCTCTCCTGTCCTCTCCTGCTGTCTTCTCTCCTGTCCTCTCATGCTGTCTTCTCTCCTGTCCTCTCCTGCTGTCTTCTCTCCTGTCCTCTCCTGCTGTCTTCTCTCCTGTCCTCTCCTGCTGTCTTCTCTTCTGTCCTCTCCCGCTGTCTTCTCTTCTGTCCTCTCCCGCTGTCTTCTCTTCTGTCCTCTCCTGCTGTCTTCTCTTCTGTCCTCTCCCGCTGTCTTCTCTTCTGTCCTCTCCCGCTGTCTTCTCTTCTGTCCTCTCCTGCTGTCTTCTCTTTTGTCCTCTCCTGTCCTCTCCTGCTGTCTTCTCTTCTGTCCTCTCCCGCTGTCTTCTCTTCTGTCCTCTCCCGCTGTCTTCTCTTCTGTCCTCTCCTGCTGTCTTCTCTTTTGTCCTCTCCTGTCCACTCCTGCTGTCTTCTCTCCTGTCATCTCCTGTTGTCTTCTCTCCTGTCATCTCCTGCTGTCTTCTCTCATCTTCATAACTTCATATCCTGTCCACTCTGATCTTCTCTCTGCTCTGTGTAGATGACTTCTGAAGGTTAGAGATGGGTTGAGAAAGTGTTACAGACCACAGCCTTAGTGAGTTGGCATTCAGAGCTGAAAGAACAATGTGTTTCGATTAGGCCTGGGCTCACTGACGAGGGAATGACATTGATTGGCTGGAAGAAAGGAGATTGACATTGATTGATTCAGGCTTGTTTGTGTGGAAGGGAAGTGATTTGCATAATGTCGACATTTACAGTCTAGAGAATGGGCCTGGTCGCCGGCTGGAATATAAACCCATAACAACAAAATGGAAGACATTTCTGCATTCTAACACTACTTCTGTTGGGTTCTACAGTCCTACTTTAAATATCCAATTCTACATTATCACTTTATTCACCTCAATAAAGCATGGTAAGATTGGAATTAATTGAAACTTGCTGTTGTGTTGTGTAAGAGAGGAGAAGAAAGAAAGAGAGAGAGAGCGAGAGAGAGACAGAGACAGAGACAGAGGCAGAGACAGAGAGAGAGAGAGAGAGAGAGAGACAGAGACAGTGAAGCACACCTTCGTCTTTGTTTGTGGTGACGGGGACCAGCACAGTCTGACAGGGAGACCTTTACAGAGAACCAGTTAAATAGACACGCGATGGAGGGATGGAGATTAGCAAAAAGAAGAACAAAAGAAAGATGGAGACCCTGGAAGTAAAAAACATCCCCAAATGAATGCCAGCCAGTCCTTCTGTTGCAGTGGAGCTTGGCAAGGATAACAGAATGCCCCAGTACACAACATCGTATTATCAAATCCAATCAAATCCAAGTTTATTTGTCACGTGTGTCGAATACAACAGGTGTAGATCTTACAGTGAAATGCTTACTTATAGGCTCTAAGCAGTAGTGCAAAAAATGTATTATGTGAACAATAGGTAGGTAAAGAAATAAAACAACAGTAAAAAGACAGGCTATATACAGTAGCGAGGCTATAAAAGTAGCGAGGCTACATACAGACACCGGTTAGTCAGGCTGATTGAGGTAGTATGTACATGTAGATATGGTTAAAGTGACTATGCATATATGATGAACAGAGAGTAGCAGTAGCGTAAAAGATAGGTTGGTGGGTGGTCGGTGGGACACAATGCAAATAGTCTGGGTAACCATTTCATTACCTGTTCAGGAGTCTTATGGCTTGGGGGTAAAAACTGTTGAGAAACCTTTTTTTAGACCTAGACTTGTACCGCTTGCCATGTCGTAGTAGAGAGAACAGTCTATGACTGGGGTGGCTGGGGTCTTTGACAATTTTCAGGGCAGTTAATACTACTATACCACAGTACACAACAACATGTTGTGGTGGCTCATTATTCTGTAATATTATGGCCACAAATGTGTTTTCTACCATTTCATAAAAAAATACAGTTGAACAGATATCCAGAAGGAACAACGGCAGTTACAGAGTAGAGAGTAAAGTAGTGAAATGCATATCTCAGGAAATGTCTTATTGAATGAGGGTTGATATCACTCACCTCTTGACCTTTTTGCTGCAATTGTGTCACGACTTCCGCTGAAGTCGGTTCCTCTCCTTGTTCGGGCGACGTTCGGCGTCACCGGTCTTCCAGCCATCGCCGATCCACCTTTCATTTTCCATTTGTTTTGTCTTGTTTTCCCACACACCTGGTTTACATTTCCCTCATTACTTGTCGTGTATTTAACCCTCTGTTCCCCCCCATGTCTGTGTGTGAAATTGTTCGTTACGTTTATTGTGTGACGCGTCAGGCTGTTTTTCCCGGGTATTGTTTTGAACCCGTGGTATTGTATTGTTGTACGTTATTTTGTGTGACTAGGGCGCTATTCGCTTTTGCCTTTGGCTGGAGTGTTGTGACGCTGTTGCGTCCGACTGTTTTGCTTCTGCCAATTAAAGTGTGCCTGTTCACTCATCTCTGCTCTCCTGCACCTGACTCCAGTTGACCAGTTGCGCATACATTCTGACATATTGTCATATCTGTTGAGACTCAACCTGGTCTTTCATTGGCTGACTGAGGGAAGGAAATGATTGGTTAACTGGCCGTTACATGAGTGGAATTAGTTAATTGTGAGAGAGAGAGAGAGAGAGAGAGAGAGAGAGAGAGAGAGAGAGAGAATGGAGTGAGAATGGAGTGAGTCAGTGAGTGACCTCTGTTCAGATAATTTTCCAGTGTATCACTAAATTAATATTACTAATACCGAACGCCTAAAGTACACACACACATCCCAGTCCAGCATTACTTCCAACACACACAGACCTTCTCTGAGTCTTTAGAACCTCTCTGATGAGGGTAGAACTGAATACCCTCAAAGTGATTACAGATGATCAGGAGGGAAACACACACACACACACACACACACACACACACACACACACACACACACACACACACACACACACACACACACACACACACACACACACACACACACACACACACACACACACACACACACACACACACACACACACACACACACACACACACACACACACACACACACACAAACACGGTGCTCCGGAACAAGGCAGGGGCCAGGAGAGGGCTCAAACAGGCCATTCCAACAGGGCTAATCCAGCAACGGTCCTCAGAGGGAAACTGAGGTTCACTGAATCACAACCCGTAAAAGCCGATTAGAGAAAGAGGAAACAAACCCTACAGAGAGAACAGATACAAACACAGTTTAATAAAGGAGAAAAGGGGGATGGAGGGGAGAGAGGACAGAGGACAGAGGACAGAGGACAGAGGACAGAGGACAGAGGACAGAGGACAGAGGGAAATCAGGAGAGGGGGAGGGGAGTGTGGGGGGGTCATCTGGAACGAGAGTGCACACTAGATGCACAGGGTTTTTACTCTTACGAAAGCCAATCTAGTTAATTGAAATATCCCCCTCCCCATCTATCTCTCTCTCTCCTGTAATCCATAACACAATGCTCACTCCCTCCACCACATCTGCAGAGAGAAGCGTCTACATTCCACACTGTGACAGGAGGGAGAAAGAGAGAGAGAGTGCTATGTCATCTTCCCCAATATTTAGAACCAAGGACACCCCAATCATCCCAATCCACAAAAGTGGAGACGTATTTGACCACAATAACTACTGTGGGATATTTGTCAATAGCAAACTTTGGAAAATCCTCTACATTATCATTAACAACAGACTTCTACATTTCCTCAGTAAAAACAATGCACTGAGCAGATGTCAAATTGGCTTTTTACCAAATTACCGTGCGACAGACCACATATTCACCCTGCACACCCTAATTGACAATCAAACAAACCAAAACAAAGGCAAAATCTTATCATGCTTTGTTGATTTCAAAAAAGCTTTCGACTCAATTTGGCATGAGGGTCTGCTTATAAAAATTTATGGAAAGCGGTGTACACAAACACAAAGTGTGCAGTTAAAATTGACAAAAAACACACACATTTCTTTCCACAAGGCCGTGTTGTGAGACAAGGATGCAGCTTGAGCCCCACCCTCTTCAACATATAAATCAATGAATTTGCCAGGGCACTAGAACAGTCTGCAGCATCCAGCCTCACCTTACTAGAATCTGAAGTCAAATGTCTACTGTTTGCTGATGATCTGATGCGGTTGTCCCCAACCAAGGAGGGCCTACAGCAGCACCTAGATCTTCTGCACAGATTCTGACAGACCTGGGCCCTGACAGACCTGGGCCCTGACAGACCTGGGCCCTGTCAGATCTGGGCCCTGACAGATCTGGGCCCTGTCAGACCTGGGCCCTGACAGACCTGGGCCCTGACAGACCTGGGCCCTGTCAGACCTGGGCCCTGACAGACCTGGGCCCTGTCAGACCTGGGCCCTGACAGTAAATCTCAGTAAGATAAAAAAATAATGGCGTTCCAATAAAGGTCCAGTTTCCAGGACCACGAATACACATTCCATCTAGAGACTGTTCCCCTCGAGCACACAAAAAACTATGCATACCTCAGCCTAAACATCAGCGCCACAGGTAACTTCCACAAAGCTGTGAACGATCTGAGAGACAAGGCAAGCCTTCTACGTCATCAAAGGGAACATAACATTTGAGATCCCAATTAGTATCTGGCTAAAAATACTTGAATCAGTTATTGAACCCATTGCTCTTCATGGTTGTGAGGTCTGGGGTCCACTCACCAACCAATAATTCATAAAATGGGACAAACACCAAATTGAGACTCTGCATGAGGAATTATGCAAAAATATCCTCTGTGTAGAACGTAAAACACCAAATAATGCACGCAGAGAAGATTTATGCCGAAATCCGCTATTTATCATAATCCATAAAAGAGCCATTTAATTATACGACCACCAAAAAGGAAGTGATTCCCAAACCTTTTATAACAAAGCCATCACCTACAGAGAGATGAACCTGTAGACGAGTCCCCTAAGCAAGCTGGTCCTGGGTCTCTGTTCACAAACACAAACAGACCCAACAGAGCCCCAGGACAGCAACAGCAGCAACATTAGACCCAACCAAATCATGAGAAAACTAAAAGTTAATTACTTGACACAATGGAAAGAATTAACCAAAAAACAGAGGAAACAAGAATGCTATTTGGCCCTAAACAGAGAGTACACAGTGGCAGAATACCTGACCACTGTGACTGACCCAAACTTAAGGAAAGTTTTGACTATGTACAGACTCAGTGAGCATAGTCTTGCTATTGAGAGAGGCTGCCATAGGCAGACCTGGCACTCAAGAGAAGACAGGCTATGTGCACGCTACTCGCTCACAAAATGAGGTGGACACTGAGCTGCTCTTCCTAACCTCCTGCCAAAAGTATGACCATATTAGAGATATTTCCCTCAGATTACACAGTCCTACAAAGAATTCCAAAACAAGTCATATTTTGATAAATACCACAGTGTGCAATCGCAGCATCAAGATTTGTGACCTGTTGCCACAAGAAAATGGCAACCAGTGAAGAACAAAAACCATTGTAAATACAACCCATATTTATGTTGATTTATTTTCCCTTTTGTAATTAAACTATTTGCACATCATTATAACACTGTACATAGCCATAATATGACCTTTGAAATGCGTCTATTCCTTTGAAACTTGTGATTGTAATGCATACTGTACATTTTTTATTATTTTACTGTTGTTTCTTATGTTGTTTGTTATCTATTTCATTTGCTTTGGCAATATAAACATATGTTTCCCATGCCAAGAAAGTCCATTGGAATTTAATTGAATTGAGAGAGAGAGGCTTTCCCTCTCTCGCTTCTCTCTTTCCCTCTTCTCTCTCTCTTCTCTCTTTCCCTCCATTCTCTTCTCTCTTTCCCTCTTTTCTCTTCTCTCTTTCCCTCCATTCTCTTCTCTCTTTCCCTCTTCTCTCTCTCTTCTCTCGTTCCCTCCATTCTCTTCTCTCTTTCCCTTCGCTCTCTCTCCTCTCTTTCCCTCCACTTTCTCTCTTCTGTCTTTCCCTCCACTCTCTTCTCTCTTTCCCTCCATTCTCTTCTCTCTTTCCCTCTTTTCTCTCTCTTCTCTCTTTCCCTCCATTCTCTTCTCTCTTTCCCTCCATTCTCTTCTCTCTTTCCCTCTTCTCTCTCTCTTCTCTCGTTCCCTCCATTCTCTTCTCTCTTTCCCTTCGCTCTCTCTCTTCTCTCTTTCCCTCCACTTTCTCTCTTCTGTCTTTCCCTCCACTCTCTTCTCTCTTTCCCTCCATTCTATTCTCTCGTTCCCTCCACTTTATCTCTTCTCTCTTTCCCTCCACCCTATTTATCCTTTCTCCACCACACATGTAGAGATTGTAGTGACAAGCAGAGGTATGGGTGGGCCAGGTACAGAAATGCTGGTGTTGAGAGGAGTGAGAGATGGTGGGGTGTGCAGGGTAGAGGAAGAGAGAAGAAGTGAGTTTTAGAGGGTGGAGGAGAGGATCAGGGATCAGCACACACACACACACACACACACACACACACACACACACACACACACACACACACACACACACACACACACACACACACACACACACACACACACACACACACACACACACACACACCTCTCGTGGAATCAGATAATCTTATACATCGTACATCATATCTCTGTGAGTGGTCAATAAGGAAACACACACAGGCAATAGAGGGATCAGTGATAAGAGCAGGGACGTAGACGTAGATTTACTAGATAGGCCACCTCTATTGTGTCTCTGGGAGTTGTCCGTGTCCACAGGGTGGAATAAAACCATATTTACTCACAGATAGAGAGATAAAGGAACTGGATTATTTTTCTACAGCCACTGGTGAGCTGCTGGCATTCACAAAGGCCCCAAACACTAGTCACCACCTTAGAACGATCAGTTCCATTTTATTGAACTCTCCAACACACAGTGTACCAGGCTTACGGTGTTGGAGTCATGTGATTGGCTAGGTTTACACACAGTCACCAAGCTCAATAAAACAAGTAATTCTTTATGTAAGCTGACACCGTCAGTTTTACTTCTCTCCCAGGATTGGGATCTTTCAGAAAGTATAATTTTCATATAATCAGCATACTGTTGACGCAGTAAAAACTGATATATAGCCGTAGTAGGAACACACGTTCCAACCATCTGAGATTCCCAGGCTGGCTGTTGTCTTCTGGGTAATTCTATCCCATCCTCAATAACAATGGGCAAGCGATTCACAGGAGATAGTCCTCTTATCGGGAGATTCAGTTGGAAAGGAAGGAAACGCAGAGAACAGCAGTACCGGTAGGCATCTGAAGAGCAGACTAGGCCCAGAGCACGAGGGAAAAATACTAAAATTTGATGGGTCATATGGAAATTTATAAACTGACAACCACAAATCAGCCTTTGGGGTTCTTTACCCCACGCACCATTACCAGTCACTCAGAATGTGACGTTTTATGATCAAACACAATATGGTGGAAATTGAAATATGTGAGTGGAATATGTTAGTGTGGGTGTGTAATTCTTGCGAGAGAGAAGAAGGACAAGAAGGAGAGGGATTGAGGAATGTGAGAGGAAATATACAGCCAGAGAGAGAGAGGGAGAGAGACAGAGAGAGAGACAGAGAGAGAGACAGAGAGAGAGACAGAGAGAGACAGAGAGAGAGACAGAGAGAGAGAGAGAGAGACAGAGAGAGAGAGACAGAGACAGAGAGACAGAGAGACAGAGAGAGAGAGAGAGAGAGAGAGAGAGAGAGAGAGAGAGAGAGAGAGACAGAGAGAGAGACAGAGAGAGAGACAGAGAGAGAGACAGAGAGAGAGACAGAGAGAGACAAAGACAGAGAGAGACAAAGACAGACAGAGGAGAATAGGTATTGCTATTTCCAGCATAAACTCTCCTCCTAATGTGTCTGGTGAGTCTTAGTGAGGGATCGATAGGAAGACCGGAACAACGGCAGAAATAAGAGATTTGTCAGTAGAAAATATACCTCTCACCTGCTGTGAGGAGTCTGGGGGAGGCGGGGGAGAGGGGAGGAGGGGGCAGGGGAGGCGTGAGAGGAGCAGAAAGACAGAGGAGGCTGAATCTTAATGTACTTAATGTATTTTTCATTGGTGACGGATAGCGATTTATAATTTCTCTTTGTGCCTGGGAGGAACATACAGTTTCTAGGCTGAGGAAGACAGGTGGATGGAAGGATGAATGTATCTAGGCTGAGGAAGACAGGGATAGAAGGGGATGAGATGAGGAGAAGTTACTGGAAAAGGAGTGGGGGAGCTAAAGAAGCAGTAAGGTGGGGTAGAGTATAGGCCTTTGTGTCTTGTTAGAGAATAGGTGGAATGGTTGTATAAGAGAGGTAACCAGGGGTGTCAGGGACCGAGGTCAGTGGTGAAGCAGTACTACAGTCAATATTACCAGGGACTGAGGTCAGTATTACCAGGGACTGAGGTCAGTATTACCAGTGACTGAGGTCAGTGGTGAAGTAGTACCACAGTCAGTATGAGAGTAGGCATGGCAGTGGATTAAAAGTGCCCAAAGTAAACTGCCTTTTGCTCAGGCCCTGAAGCCAGGATATGCATATAATTGTTACCATTGGAAAGAAAACACTTTGCAGTTTGTAGAAATGTTAAAATAATGTTGGAAACTATAACACAATAGATATGGTATGAGAAAATTAAAACGAAAACCCAACCAGATTTTTTTTTTTTGAGAGCCCATGCTCTTACAATGGTTCCCGGCTTGTTTCTTCCAAAACAAGTAAGACATATGAGTTTTATTACTGGGACACACTCTTGGAAATTCATGTTTGGGTGAGCGATGAAGACAAAACACACCTGCCAATATCGGTTTCCTATTCCACAAACTTCTTTCCGTATTAAATATTATAGTTTGATTACATTTTAGGGTATCTGAGGAGTCAATAGAAACATATTTTCACTTGTTTTAACAAAGTTTAGCTGTAGATTTTTGGATTCCTTTCTCTGCAGTTGAACGAGTGGATTACTCAAATCGATGGCTTCATCTAAACCGACTTTTTGGGATATAAAGAAGGATTTTATCTAACAAAACGACACTACATGTTATAGCTGGGACCCTTTGGATGACAAATCAGAGGAAGATTTTCAAAAAGTAAGTGAATATTTAATCGCCATTTGTGAATTTATGAAACCTGTGCAGGTGGAAAAATATTTTGATGTGGGGCGCCATCCTCAAACAATCGCATGGCATGCTTTATCTGTAATGCTACTGTAAATTGGACAGTGCAGTTAGATTAACAAGAATTTACGCTTTCAACCGATATAAGACACTTGTATGTACCTACATGTTCAATATCCATAATTTTTATGATTATTTATTTGAGTTGCTCGCCCTCCAGTTTCACCGGAAGTTGTGAAATGCCAGTATTATGCCAGTTGGCTAGTAGGCCTGTCCAGTCCATTTCAGATCGCTGATAGGGAGTCATCAAGTGAATAGTGATAGGAAGTGGGAGTTCAGATTGGAATTGGGTCACTGCTCTTGTTCTGTCCTCTCCTGTCGTTTCCTGTCCTCTCCTGTTCTCCCCTGTCCTCCTGTCCTGTACTCTCCTGTCCTGTCCTCTCCTGTCCTCTCCTGTCCTCTACTGTCCTACTCTGTCCTCTCCTGTCCTCTCCTGTCCTCTCCTGTCCTCTCCTGGCAGCCTGAAGATGAGCATTCATAGCCACACACGTCTGATATGGCTGTGAGTGTGTGTGTGTGTGTGTTTGTATTTGTGAGTGTGTCTGGAAATGAGTATCCCCAGCGGGATTGTCAGGCTCCCACACATCAACCGGTTTGCCAGGCTCCCACACCTCAGCCGGTTCGCCAGGCTTCCACTCCTCAACCGGTTCGCCAGGCTCCCACAACTCAGCCGGTTCGCCAGGCTCCCACTCCTCTGCCGGTTCGTCGGGCTTCTACACTCCAGCCAGCTTGTCCAGCACCCATGCCTTGGCCGGTCCGTCAAGCTCGCCCAGGTGGGACGCCGGGTGGTGCCCCTAGAGGGTGCGTACTGTCACGCTTGCTCCCTCTCCCCCTCCCTGGCACTCAAGGGTGCCAGGCTGCCCAGCACTACGCATCAGCGATCCATTGCAGTCACCTGGACTCAATCACCTGTGTTATTTCCTCCTTCCTACTCCTATATCTCTATGTTCCCCAGCTCTCTTCCCCGCTTCAGCATTAATTGTTGTTTGCCGTTTTGCTACCCGGTTCTGAAGCTGTTCCTGTCCTGTTCAATGGCTGTGTATATTAAATGTTCACTCTCCGTACCTGCTTCTCATATCCAGCGTTGGTTCTTGCATAAACCAAGTGTTTGATGTATTTGATACCATTCCATTCATTCCATTCCAGCCATTACTATGAGCTCGTCCTCCCCAATGAAGGTATCACCGTCCTCCTGTGCTGTACACATACATTCAAACAAGCACATCAACACACACAATCTGTCTTCTTCACACACAGGTGCACAGAGTCACTTATTCCTTCCTGTACCTGAGGAAGGCTTTAAGTACATACTTCGCACCACATTACCTCCCTGATGGGGGAGACAGGTGAGGAGGGGGGAGAAACAAAGGGAGGCAATAGAACCAGACTCTGGGAATGACTGCCTTCTCCCTTCTCTCCCTTGTCTCTCCGTGTCACCCATCCTCCTACAACACATTACTTTTTCCCAAGATGGCGCTGCAGTAGGAAGTGTGTAACTGTCTTTGTCTTATCCCGTGTCTTATCCCGTGTAAATAGACAGTATTTTTTGTATATATCTTTACATTTACATTTTAGTCATTTAGCAGACGCTCTTATCCAGAGCAACTTACAGTAGAGTGCATACATTTTTTTTATTTTATTACATTTTTTATCTTATTTATTTTTTTACATATTACATATTACATATTACATTTTACATACTGAGACAAGGATATCCCTACCGGCCAAACCCTCCCTAACCCGGACGACGCTATGCCAATTGTGCGTCGCCCCACGGACCTCCCGGTTGCGGCCGGCTGCGACAGAGCCTGGGCGCGAACCCAGCCCAGCCTGGGCGCGAACCCAGAGACTCTGGTGGGAGGCCAGGAAGGCCACCCGGGAGGCCAGGAATCTTTAATCTCACTTTCTATCTACGAAGTAAAAACAGTCGTGGCCAAAAGTTTTGAGAATGACACAAATATCAATTTTCACAAAGTTTGCTGCTTCAGTGTCTAGATATTTTCGTCGGATGTTACTATGGAAAACTGAAGTATAATTACAAGCATTTCATAAGTGTCAAAGGCTTTTATTGACAATTACATGAAGTTGATGCAAAGAGTCCATATTTGCAGTGTTGTCCCTTCTTTTTCAAGACCTCTGCAATCCGCCCTGGCATACTGTCAATTAACTTCTGGGCCACACCCTGACTGATGGCAGCCCATTCTTGCATAATCAATGCTTGGAGATTGTCAGAATTTGTGGGTTTTTGTTTGTCCACCCGCCTCTTGAGGATTGACCACAAGTTCTCAATGGGATTAAGGTCTGGGGAGTTTCCTGGCCGTGGACCCAAAATATCGATGTTTTGTTCCCCGAGCCACTTAGTTATCACTTTTGCCGTATGGCAAGGTGCTCCATCATGCTGGAAAAGGCATTGTTCATCACCAAACTGTTCCTGGATGGTTGGGAGAAGTTGCTCTCGAAGGATGTGTTGGTACCATTCTTTATTCATGGCTGTGTTCATAGACAAATTTGTGAGTGAGCCCACTCCCTTGGCTGAGAAGCAACCCCACACATGAATGGTCTCAGGATGCTTTACTGTTGGCATGACACAGGACTGATGGTAGCGCTCACCTTGTCTTCTCCGGACAAGCTTTTTTCCGGATGCCGCAAAAAATCGTAAATGGGATTCTTCAGAGAAAATGACTTTACCCCAGTCCTCAGCAGTCCAATCCCTGTATCTTTTGCAGAATATCAGTCTGTCCCTGATGTTTTTCCTGGAGAGAAGTGGCTTCTTTGCTGCCCTTCTTGACACCAGGCCATCCTCCAAAAGTATTCGCCTCACTGTGCGTACAGATGCACTCACATTCTGGAGTATATACAAATTGCCATTATACAAACTGAGGCAGCAGACTTTGTGAAAATGTATATTTGTGTCATTCTCAAAAATGTTGGCCACGACTGTATACTTTCCTGCAAACCGCCTCACCCAATGTCGTACGGATCTGCTATTTTTATTCCAGATAACTGTAACTTCCATCAGGAGCTAGCCAGCTAACTAGCTATTAGTCTTTGTGAGCCATGGCTAGCGATCCTCGCCTTTTTTCCCCGTCATCAGCCAGCCTTAGTTCGGACAACACCTGCCAGTCTGCACAGCACAATATCAACCCAGAGCATATCGGACTGCTTCTCTCTACCATATCACCGGATTCCTGCCACTCTGGATCATTACTCCGGATCATTACTCCGGATCATTGTCAAACGCTCCCTAAAACACTTCAGCAAGCAGGCCTTTCTAATCGACCTGGCCCAGGAATCCTGGAAGGATATTGAACTATTTCAGTCCGCAGAGGATGCCTGGTTATTCTTTACAAGTGCTTTCCTCTATATCTTAACTTCTTATGAGCAGGTGGAACGGTAGCGTCCCACTTGGCCAACATCCGGTGAAATTGCAGAGCGCGAATTTCAAATGACAGAAATATAAATATTTAACATTCATGAAAATACAAGTATTATACATCAAAATAAAGCTTAACTTCTTGTTAATCCAGTTTGTTAATCCAGTTTGTTAACTTCTTTGGGCTGCAAGCCCGAAGCCGGGCACAATATGACAACAGCCACTTCAAGTGCAGGGCGCGAAATTCAAAATATATTTTTTAGAAATATTTAACTTTCACACATTAACAAGTCCAATACAGCATATGAAAGATAAACATCTTGTGAATCCAGCCAACATGTCCGATTTTTAAAATGTTTTACAGCGAAAACACCACGTATATTTATGTTAGCTCACCACCAAATACAAAAAAGGACAGACATTTTTCACAGCACAAGTAGCATGCACAAAACCAACCTAACTAACCAAGAACCAACCAAACTAACCAAGAAACAACTTCATCAGATGACAGTCTTATAACATGTTATTCAATAAATCTATGTTTTGTTCGAAAAATGTGCATATTTGAGCTATAAATCAGTTTTACATTGCAGCTCCCATCACAGCTACCGTCAGAAATAGCACCAAAGCAGCCAGAGGAATTACAGACACCAACGTCAAATACCTAAATACTCATCATAAAACATTTCTGAAAAATACATGGTGTACAGCAATTTGTCCAAAAACTAGCCTGAAACTCTTTCTAAAGACTGTTGACATCTAGTGGAAGCCTTAGGAACTGCAATCGGGGAGGACTTCACCTCATAATAAACATGAAAGCCATTGGAAACAATGGAAGGCTGATTTTTTGTTTTTTTTAATGGTTTGTCCTCAGGGTTTCGCCTGCCATATCAGTTCTGTTATACTCATAGACATAATTTTAAAGGTTTTAGAAACGTTAGAGTGTTTTCTATCCAAATCTATCAATTATATGCATATTCTAGTTTACTTTGGGAGCACTTTTCATCCGGACGTGAAAATACTACCCCCTACCCAAGAGAGGTTAAATAAGCATGACCCATTAAAAAAATTTAGAACTAAGAACAGATATAGCCATATACACAATATACACAGGCAGTTTGGAAAGGCTAGCTTTATCAAACAGAAATGTGCATCCTGTAGCACAACTCCAAATAGTTCTGGGACACTGTCCATGGAGAATACGAGCACCTCTTCCCAGCTGCCCACATCACTGAGGCTAGGAAACACTGTCACCACCGATAAATATATGATAATCGATAATTTCAATAAGCATTTTTCTACGGCTGGGCCATGCTTTCCACCTGACTACCCCTACCCTGGTCAACAGCTCTGCACCCCACACAGCAACTTGCCCAAGCCTCCCTCATTTCTCCTTCACCCAAATCCTGATAGCTGATGTTCTGAAAGAGCTGCAAAATCTGGAACCCTATAAATCAGCTGGGCTAGACAATCTGGACCCTCTCTTTCTGAAATGATCCACCGCAATTGTTGCAACCCCTATTACTAGACTGTTCAACCTCTCTTTCGTATTTCGTATACCTCCCTAATCTTACTACATTTGCACACACTGTATATATATTTATTCTATTGTGTTATTGACTGTACATTTGTTTATTCCATGTGTAACTCTGTGTTGTTGTTTGTGTCACACTGCTTTGCTCTATCTTTGCCAGGTGGTCGTTGTAAATGAGAACTTGTTCTCAACTAGCCTACCTGGTTAAATAAAGGTGAATTAAAAACATTTCATAATAAATGCTAACCCTATACTCCAACCTCTCCACTTCCTCCCACTTTTTGTCCCCGATCTCCCCCCTTCCCCCTTTCCCTCCCTCCCCTCCTCAGACAATACTATGCATGGGTGCACAGCACTTCTCGTAAAGCACTAATGATAACATTAACTTTGACCTTTTAACCTCTGGTTTGACCCCTACGCTCCGCTGGGTGTCACAGCCGGTTCAACAACACTATGTTTTACTACAGTACTTTTAACAAGACCCTCTGTGGTTCTCTAGAACCCAGCTTCTGATCTGAAGAGAAGTGGCAACACTTGTCAATATGGATGTATCGATTCACTTGAGTTAGAGTAGTTAACATGACTACGGCATTGATCAACGCATTTAAAAGACACGGAGCATACCCATACTGAATATGTTTACTAGGTACTTACACAAGGACAAAGTATACATTGCCATACTGTACCAGACACTACAACATAACACCCACTGCATAACAATATTACACATGATGAAATAGGTCAACGAGACAGTAAAAGCAAGAGCGTAAAACATGATAGATGGAAAGGGAATGCTCAGTGCACATGGTTAGATCCAGAGGCACCTGCATTATTGTTCTAAGGCATTGTCTTTCATTGTTCATTGTTCTGTATGGCAGCAGTCAGCAGGATGAGATGGCCTTGGTCAATATGAGTGTTTCACAAAGAACTGGAGAATGATTTTATTTTTAACTCACAGTTGATCAAACACACAAGCCTGTGATCAAGCCTTGATCAAACTCACTCAAGTACAGTACCTCATACACACACACACACACACACACACACACACACACACACACACACACACACACACACACACACACACACACACACACACACACACACACACACACACACACACACACACACACACAATCACAGATGTGTATAACTAACCTTGTGGGGATACACAATTGTGACTCGTTTCAGGAAGCTTGGCGTATGTCGCACGTCACTACTTTACAGGAGAGGCATTTGAACGTAACTGTTTTTTTTTTCAAAATGCGTTTTTTTTTGTGATGCATAAAGGCCATTTGGAACATGTGAACTTTCATGTGCCTTAATAACAAACTTGTTTGCCATCTGTAAATGCAAAGAGAATTGTTAAATTACGAGCCCTGTGGGTTTAGCCAAGGAAACATTTTTGGATTAATCTGCCATGTAGCTTGCTTCTGTCTATAACATCAGCTGCTCAGTATGTGTAGATAATCCTCACTGTCGACTTTAACAGGCACTATTGACTAATATCAGTGGGAAAAAGTTGTGAAGGACTACTTTCTGCGCACGGTCAGTATGAACCGGAGTGACTTGACACACCAGGTCAAACAATTGTTAATCAATGTATACGGGTAAGAGTCTAGCTACATTTTTAGATATTATATGTTTCTAACTATGTCAGAAAGTTGTTTTCATTGCAAGTTAAAGCATACTGTTAGCTAGCTAGCGAACATTAGCTTGCTGGCTCTCTATCTAAGGTTACATGTATATTCTGTATAGAAATATGATTTATATCTCAGAAATCCATTTGCATTGCTAGTTATAATCTAATGTTAGCTAGCTAGCTAACATTGAACCTAGTTGGTTAGCTTTAGCTACCTGCAGATTAATACTACAGCATTTAATGCATGGTGGCTAGCTATGACAATCCATTTGTACTGTATCTATGGGCTTGGATTATAGTTAATTGTTTAGCTAGCTAGCTAGCTATGTCTAAAAAAAAAGCAAATTAGTCTGGGTAGTAGTTAGAGCATGTCTTACACATGACCCATTCATTTAGACAAGTGTGTCTGGGTAAGCATCATTTCACGACTTCCACCAGAGGTGGCTCCCTGCCTGTTCGGGCGGGGCTCGGCAGTTGTCGTCGCCGGTCTACTAGCTGCCACCGATCCCCTTTTCCTTTTCTGTTTGTTCCTTTTCTGTTTGACCGGGTGTGGTTCTCAATCAGAGGCAGCTGTCTATCGTTGTCTTAGGCAGCTTTTTCCCACCTGTGTTTTGTGGGTAGTTGTTTTCTGTTTAGTGTTTTGCACCGGACAGGACTGTTTCGGTTTCGGTTATTCACTCTGTTATTTTTGTTTAGTGTTCAGTTTAAATAAAAAGTCATGAACACTTACCACGCTGCGCTTTGGTCCGATTCCTCTTCATCCGACGACGACACCCGTTACAGTATCCTGTGCATGTGACAAATTAAATTAGATTTTATTTAATATAGTGTGTGTTTACCGGAAACGGTAATGTGATGAAGAACATGAACTTCACCAAAGTCAGATTAGGATTTAGGCCAAGGACTAGATAAAGTGTATTTTTACGAATACTTTTCTGTACTACTTTTTACCACTTTTAGTCTTCAAAACTTTGGTTGTTTACTGCACTACCTAACTCACTCTGTTTAGAGTGTGGTCTCACATGTGAATCCTTAAAGAGATGGGTGGAGCTAAGGTTTAAGAGGGTGTGAACGATGCTGAATGGTTGAAAACAAAGAAGAGCTCGCCAGTAGGTTTACCAAAAATTCAAGGGCCATTTTCTCAAAAGCAGGGATATAAACTTTCAAAGCAGAATTACTTTCCCATTGCTACTCAACTGCAGTGTGTGATATACCCAAAAAGCTAACCTTAACCCTATCCATAAAACTAACCCTAGCTTCTAACCATAACCCTAAACCTAATTCTAATTCTAAACCTAACACTAATTCTAACCTTAACCCTAAACCTAATTCTAATTCTAAACCTAATTCTAATTCTAACCTTAACCTTAACCCTAAACCTAATACTAATTCTAAACCTAACACTAATTCTAACCTTAACCCTAATTCTGAACCTAACACTAATTCTAACCTTAACCCTAAACCCACTAGACATAGCATTTTACCTAGTGGGGACTAACACAATGATTTTTTATTATTCTTGTGGGGACTTTTGGTCACCACAAGAATAGTTAAACAGGTCTACATGGTCAATCTACTCATACGTACATCATAGTGTATGCAATGACGTACGAACGAAGACAGACGCGCAGGCTCTATCTCTATTCATCAGCCTGGTTGTGGCATCACGCAGTGTTAACCTGTTTGGTGTGCAGCCCGACACCGGTACACTTATGACAACATCCAGCTCAAGTGCAGGGCGCGAAATTCAAAAGATATTTTTTTTAAATATTTAACTTTCACACATTAACAAGTCCAATACAGCATATGAAAGGTACACATCTTGTGAATCAAGCCAACATGTCTGATTTTTAAAATGTTTTACAGGGAATACACAATATGTAAATCTATTAGCTAACCACGTTAGCAAAAGACACCACTTTTCTTACTCCATCAGTTTTTTACTCCATCAGTAGCTATCACAAATTCGACCAAATAAAGATATAAATAGCCACTAACCAAGAAACAACTTCATCAGATGACAGTCTGATAACATATTTATTGTATAGCATATGTTTTGTTAGAAAAATTTGCATATTTCAGGTATAAATCATAGTTTACATTTCAGCTACAATCAGAAATTGCACCGAAAGCAGCCATAATATTTACAGACACCAACGTCAAATACCTAATTACTCATCATAAAACATTTCTGAAAAATACATAGTGTACAGCAATTGAAAGACAGGCATCTTGTGATTCCAGACAATATTTCCGATTTATCAAGTGTTTTACAGCGAAAACACAATATAGCGTTATATTAGCGTAGCCACAATAGCCAGAAACACTTGGGCGCCGACGACCAGTTCACATGCACGACAGATATTAGAAATAGCATCATAAAATGTTTCTTACTTTTGGTGATCTTCCGTCAGAATGTTGGACAAGGTGTCCTTTGTCCAGAACAGTCGTTGTTTGGATCTGGAATGGCAAATTTCCCTCTTGATTTAGCATGGGCACTTGCCAAGTGGCACGGATCTCTCCAACGTCAACAAAGTCAGAGAACGGAACACGGCAAAACTCCCAAAAAAATTTCAATAATCTGATTAAACTATATTGAAAAAACATACTTTACGATGATATGGTCACATGTATCAAATAAAATCTAAACCGGAGATGTTAGTCGTCCATAACGACAGCTAAACAGAAGGCAAATCCATGTCCCCTTTCGCGCGCTCCAGAAACAGGAAATGGACGGTCACGTCATACAAAGAGCTTTAATTCCACCTCAGACCAAGATAAACACGAAATTTCTTCTCTCACCGCCTCTTGACAACCAGGGGAAGGTGTATGAAGTGTACGTAGACTCTTACGTATCATGCCCATGTATAGGCAGGAAGTTGAACA
>NC_052329.1:6947767-7052767 GCF_016432855.1 Salvelinus namaycush | reverse complement strand
TGAGCACACAGGAACACAGGGTAAGAGCTTGACTTTAATCATCAACACCTGGCTATATACACTGTAGCTAAGATGACCAGAGGCAGTTGGTGCTCAGGTCATTCAATGACTCCATTGGCTAATTACCTTGGAGGAAGCATCATGGTGGATTTTTTCAGTGATATGGTTCTGCCTGTCCTGTTCTTTAACATCAACAAGGTGAAGAAAAGGAGATGGGGCGAGGAAACTGTGTGTGTGTGTGTGTGTGTGTGTCCTACCTTACTACCGTCTCCCCTACATCCTACCTTACTACTGTCTCCCCTATATCCTACCTTACTACTGTCTCCCCTATATCCCTCCTTACTACTGTCTCCCCTATATCCTACCTTACTACTGTCTCCCCTATATCCCTCCTTACTACTGTCTCCCCTATATCCTACCTTACTACTGTCTCCCCTATATCCCTCCTTACTACTGTCTCCCCTATATCCCTCCTTACTACTGTCTCCCCTATATCCTACCTTACTACTGTCTCCCCTATATCCCTCCTTACTACTGTCTCCCCTATATCCCCCCTTACTACTGTCTCCCCTATATCCTACCTTATTACTGTCTCCCCTATTTAACCTACCTTACTATTGTCTCCCCTATATCCTACCTTACTACTGTCTCCCCTATATCCTACCTTACTACTGTCTCCCCTATATCCTACCTTACTACTGTCTCCCCTATATCCTACCTTACTACTGTCTCCCCTATATCCTACCTTACTACTGTCTCCCCTAATCCTACCTTACTACTGTCTCCCCTATATCCCTCCTTACTACTGTCTCCCCTATATCCTACCTTACTACTGTCTCCCCTATATCCCTCCTTACTACTGTCTCCCCTATATCCTACCTTACTACTGTCTCCCCTATATCCTACCTTACTACTGTCTCCCCTATATCCCTCCTTACTACTGTCTCCCCTATATCCTACCTTACTACTGTCTCCCCTATATCCTACCTTACTACTGTCTCCCCTATATCCCTCCTTACTACTGTCTCCCCTATATCCCTCCTTACTACTGTCTCCCCTATATCCTACCTTACTACTGTCTCCCCTATATCCTACCTTACTACTGTCTCCCCTATATCCCTCCTTACTACTGTCTCCCCTATATCCTACCTTACTACTGTCTCCCCTATATCCTACCTTACTACTGTCTCCCCTATATCCCTCCTTACTACTGTCTCCCCTATATCCCTCCTTACTACTGTCTCCCCTATATCCCTCCTTACTACTGTCTCCCCTATATCCCTCCTTACTACTGTCTCCCCTATATCCCACCTTACTACTGTCTCCCCTATATCCTACCTTACTACTGTCTCCCCTATATCCTACCTTACTACTGTCTCCCCTATATCCTACCTTACTACTGTCTCCCCTATATCCTACCTTACTACTGTCTCCCCTATATCCCTCCTTACTACTGTCTCCCCTATATCCTACCTTACTACTGTCTCCCCTATATCCTACCTTACTACTGTCTCCCCTATATCCTACCTTACTACTGTCTCCCCTATATCCTACCTTACTACTGTCTCCCCTATATCCCTCCTTACTACTGTCTCCCCTATACTGTCCTCCCCTATATCCTACCTTACTACTGTCTCCCCTATATCCTACCTTACTACTGTCTCCCCTATATCCTACCTTACTACTGTCTCCCCTATATCCTACCTTACTACTGTCTCCCCTATATCCCTCCTTACTACTGTCTCCCCTATATCCCTCCTTACTACTGTCTCCCCTATATCCTACCTTACTACTGTCTCCCCTATATCCCTCCTTACTACTGTCTCCCCTATATCCCTCCTTACTACTGTCTCCCCTATATCCCTCCTTACTACTGTCTCCCCTATATCCTACCTTACTACTGTCTCCCCTATATCCCTCCTTACTACTGTCTCCCCTATATCCCTCCTTACTACTGTCTCCCCTATATCCCTACCTTACTACTGTCTCCCCCTATATCCTACCTTACTACTGTCTCCCCTATATCCTACCTTACTACTGTCTCCCCTATATCCTACCTTACTACTGTCTCCCTATATCCTACCTTACTACTGTCTCCCCTATATCCTCCTTACTACTGTCTCCCCTATATCCTACCTACTACTGTCTCCCCTATATCCTACCTTACTACTGTCTCCCCTATATCCCTCCTTACTACTGTCTCCCCTATATCCTACCTTACTACTGTCTCCCCTATATCCTACCTTACTACTGTCTCCCCTATATCCTACCTTACTACTGTCTCCCCTATATCCCTCCTTACTACTGTCTCCCCTATATCCTACCTTACTACTGTCTCCCCTATATCCCTCCTTACTACTGTCTCCCCTATATCCCTCCTTACTACTGTCTCCCCTATATCCCTCCTTACTACTGTCTCCCCTATATCCTACCTTACTACTGTCCTCTCCACCTTCCCTACCTCACATAGGGAACGTCCTTGAGACGATGAATGAGAAACCTGTCAACTTTACTATACGTTTTGCCACTGCTTATTTGGATGGATTGGCAGGCTCTTTTCCCAAATCAAAAATCAAATCAAATTTTATTCCTCACGTACATAGTTTACAGCAGATATAAAAGGTGTCGTGAAATGCCTGCATTTTCCTTACTCCACCTTGAGTTGCTTTAACCTCCTCCGGTCCTATAATTCTCGTGGGAAGGTCAAATCTAAGTGTGTGTGCGCTCCTTCTGTAAGAGTCATTACATTTGACCAGAACAGTGTGTGTGTGTGTGTGTGTGTGTGTGTGTGTGTGTGTGTGTGTGTGTGTGTGTGTGTGTGTGTGTGTGTGTGTGTGTGTGTGTGTGTGTGTGTGTGTGTGTGTGTGTGTGTGTGTGTGTGTGCGCGTGTGTGTATGTGTGTGTGTGTGTGTGTGTGTGTGTGTGTGTGTGTGTGTGTGCGTGTGTAAGTGCGTGTGTAAGTGCGTGTGTGTGTGTGTGTGTCAGTGCGTGTGTGTGTGCATGCTTGCGTGCACGTGTGTGTGTGTGTGTGTGTGTGTGCGTGAAATTGCAAGGACTCCTCCATTAGTTCTATGGCCACTGTGTGGTGATGATGATGTTCATATACCATGGCTAAATGAAACAACCTCCTCCACTTGATAAAGCAATATGGCATTACTGCTTCTCTGTAATATCCCAATGGTCTTAATGCTCACTTTGGGACCAACTCTTCCTTGACTCACTCTGCCTCAATACATGTTGTAAGCAGACACAAAATGGCTGCCAATAGATAGAGGCGCACTAAGTTGTGAGGAGAATCTGATGACGTTTGACCATGGACATAATGTCAGTCAGGTCTTGTGGACTGTTAGCTGATCTTAGATCAGTTTCTACTTGCAGAGATGTATGATGTGTTGTTGTCTGGTACAAAACAACAAGTTAACCTCAAATGTCACTCTTTAGGTAACACCTCGTTCAGCCTGATGACAGTTCACCTCCACAAACAAAACAAAAAAACGGTCGTTAAAATCTATGCATCAGCAGAACCCTGTGTGTGTAGCTGGAAGGTGCATGTGTATATCTGTGTGTATGTTAATTCCCCACTGTTTTATTAAAGCCAGAGGCATACCTTGTTCTCTTTACTTTGCAGTTTTTGGAAGTGAATAGTACGGGTTAATCAGCTCCCATTACACCACTCCTCTGTAGACCCAAACATCAGCAGCAGTGAACTAGGAGATCATTTCTACACCCACAAAGTGCAGAACAACAACACTATCCACCCTGTATGCAGCAGGGAGAGACAAGGCCACACACCAACACTATCAAACATGTAAATATTATTTTTATCATCAGCTGCAATGCGTCGAGAGACGTGAGAGTTATTTGAATGGTGTGATTGAACGGACACCTGTGTGTGTGTGTGTGTGTGTGTGTGTGTGTGTGTGTGTGTGTGTGTGTGTGTTTAAGTGCATGTGCGTGCATGTGTGTTTGATGAGATGTCTCAGTGATTGGGGGCAAGTGACATGCTGAATGGTGGTACGTGACTGACAGGCAGTGGTTCACCGTGTTGCCATGCCAACCACATATTTGACATATCAATGGCGAGAGGGTGGGCGGTTGTGGGGTGAGATATTACTGGTAAGGTCAGGGTTGGCCAACGCGGGCAATCACTCTGGCTGTGTGTGTCTGTGTGGGTGTGTGCGTGTGTGTGATTATATCACACCCACTGTGATTATATACATTTAGCTGTCAGATTACCGCTGTTGTTGAACTCTGAAATTACCTTTCGATTCTACTTGTTTTTTCTGTAATTAAAATGAGAAACCATCTCTTCTGTCTCTAATGTGAAATATGTGTTAGGAAGTTTTGATAGGACTGATTACCAGGACTGATTACCAGGACTGATTACCAGGACTGATTACCAGGAGTAAATACCAGGTGTGAATACCAGGAGTAATTACCAGGACTGATTACCAGGAGTAATTACCAGGACTGATTACCAGGAGTAATTACCAGGACTGATTACCAGGACTGATTACCAGGACTGATTACCAGGAGTAATTACCAGGACTGATTACCAGGAGTAATTACCAGGAGTAATTACCAGGACTGATTACCAGGAGTAATTACCAGGACTGATTACCAGGAGTAATTACCAGGAGTAATTACCAGGACTGATTACCAGGACTGATTACCAGGACTGATTACCAGGACTGATTACCAGGACTGATTACCAGGAGTAGTTACCAGGACTGATTACCAGGAGTAATTACCAGGTGTAAATACCAGGAGTAATTACCAGGACTGATTACCAGGAGTAATTACCAGGTGTAAATACCAGGAGTAATTACTAGGAGTAATTACCAGGTGTAATTACCAGGTGTAAATACCAGGAGTAATTACCAGGACGGATTACCAGGTGTATTTACCAGGTGTAAATACCAGGAGTAACTACCAGGACTGATTACCAGGGCTGATTACCAGGAGTAATTACCAGGTGTAAATTCCAGCAGTAATTACCAGGTGTAAATACCAGCAGTAAATACCAGGTGTAAATACCAGGAGTAATTACCAGGTGTAAATACCAGGAGTAATTACCAGGTGTAAATACCAGGAGTAATTACCAGGACTGATTACCAGGAGTAATTACCAGGTGTAAATTCCAGCAGTAAATACCAGGTGTAAATACCAGGAGTAATTACCAGGGCTGATTACCAGGAGTAATTACCAGGTGTAAATACCAGCAGTAATTACCAGGACTGATTATCAGGAGTAATTCAGCAGGGAAATTGGAGTGAAGCAGAAAAGACAGGGCTGAGTATACTTTCTCCTTGAGTTATGTTAGTTTTGTTAGTTTTGTTAGTTTTGTTAGTTTTGTTGGGGTAATCAACGGAATTCAACAAGAGAGGAGGCAAACAGCAGGAGGAGTTAGTTATGCTGACTACCCACAGATCTAACAAACACACACACGCACGCACGCACGCACACACACACTGGGTCTAAAGGTATCAGACACTGATATTTAGACATCATTCATTACCTTACCCGATGACATCAATACTGACATCAAGACATCAAGACAGAGGGGTAAAGCACAGGAGAGAGAATGAGAAAGAGAGAGAGAATGAGAAAGAGAGAGAGAAAGAGAAAGAGAACAAGAAAAAGAGGGGGGTAGAGAGAAGAGGTAAGAGAGAGAGAGAGAGAGAGAGAAAGAGAGGTGGGGGATAAGAGGTAAGAGAGAGCGAGAGAGAGAGGGGGGGGGAGAGGGGGGGAGAGAGGGGGGGAGAGAGAAAGAGAAAGAGAGGGGGGTAGAGAGAAGAGGTAAGAGAGAGCGAGAGAAAGAGAGAGAGAAGGGGGAGATAAGAGGTAAGAGCGAGCGAGAGAGAGAGAGAGAGAGAGTGGGGGGAGAGAGAGAGGGGGGGAGAGGGGGAGAGAGAAAAAGAGAGAGAGTGAGGGCTAAGAACGGGGATATCAACCACTCCATGCGAGACAATGAGAGAGGTTATTGGGCCTTGTAAGTTTTATCATAAGAGTCATGGATCTGGCTGTGAGAATACAGGTGTCATTGTGTTCTGCTCCTGCCATACATCATTATGTGGGGTAAGGCAGATGGAGGCACTTTCCCTCTTCCTACATTCTGATTATTGTTTGTCAAGTGATGCATAGTGTCTGGTGGTTTCACTCCATCTATGAGTGTGTCTGTGCACGTGTGTGTTAGTGTGTGTCTGTGCACGTGTGTGTTAGTGTGTGTTAGTGTGTGTTAGTGTGTGTTAGTGTGTGTCTGTGCACGTGTGTGTTAGTGTGTGTCTGTGCACGTGTGTGTTAGTGTGTGTCTGTGCACGTGTGTGTTAGTGTGTGTCTGTGCACGTGTGTGTTAGTGTGTGTCTATGCACGTGTGTGTTAGTGTGTGTCTATGTGTGTCTGTGCCAGTGTGTGTTAGTGTGTGTCTGTGCACGTGTCAGTTAGTGTGTGTCTGTGCACGTGTGTGTTAGTGTGTGTCTATGCACGTGTGTGTTAGTGTGTGTCTATGTGTGTCTGTGC
This sequence comes from Salvelinus namaycush, assembly GCF_016432855.1. Classification (NCBI taxonomy): domain Eukaryota; kingdom Metazoa; phylum Chordata; class Actinopteri; order Salmoniformes; family Salmonidae; genus Salvelinus; species Salvelinus namaycush. The sequence goes on along the minus strand of NC_052329.1, from coordinate 7,046,248 downwards.
CAGTGTGTGTTAGTGTGTGTCTATGCACGTCTGTGTCTATGTGTGTCTATGTTTGTCTGTGCCAGTGTGTGTCTGTGTGTGTCTGTGCCAGTGTGTGCCTATGTGTGTCTATGTGTGTTAGTGTGTGTCTATGTGTGTCTGTGCCAGTGTGTGTCTATGTGTGTCTATGTTTGTCTGTGCCAGTGTGTGTTAGTGTGTGTCTATGTGTGTCTGTGCACGTGTGTGCCAGTGTGTGTCTGTCTGTGTCTGTGTGTGTCTATGTGTGTCTGTGTGTGTCTGTGCCAGTGTGTGCCAGTGTGTGTCTGTCTGTCTGTCTATGTGTGTCTATGTGTGTCTGTGCCAGTGTGTGTCTATGTGTGTCTATGTGTGTCTGTGCCAGTGTGTGTCTATGTGTGTCTATGTGTGTCTGTGCCAGTGTGTGTTAGTGTGTGTCTATGTGTTTCTGTGCACGTGTGTGCCAGTGTGTGTCTGTGTGTGTCTATGTGTGTCTATGTGTGTCTGTGCCAGTGTGTGTTAGTGTGTGTCTATGTGTGTCTGTGCCAGTGTGTGTCTATGTGTGTCTATGTGTGTCTGTGCACATGTGTGTTAGTGTGTGTCTGTGTGTCTGTGTCAGTGAGTGTTAGTGTGTGTCACATGATTATTATTGTGTGGTGGTTTGAGGCCAGCTCTCTGCTGTCAGCTCGTTTGTCTTCATCATGAAGAGGAGAGATATTACTCTCTAATTACTGTCAACATCATGCACACACACACACACACACACACACACACACACACACACACACACACACACACACACACACACACACACACACACACACACACACATGACTTACCCCTATTCTATGCTGACAGCTACAACACACACAGCCAAACTAATATCCACCTGCAGGCATACAAATGCTCTCTGAATCTCATTCACTCACACCTTCATTTACCTTCTACTAGATAAGGTGGAAATGCAGATCCATAAGGTATTAGGCCTGATAACCACATGTCTGTCTGTCTGTATAGGTAGTTGTTATCCTAATAACCACCTGTCTGTCTGTCTGTCTGTCTGTCTGTCTGTCTGTCTGTCTGTCTGTCTGTCTGTCTGTCTGTCTGTCTGTCTGTCTGTCTGTCTGTCTGTCTGTCTGTCTGTCTGTCTGTCTGTCTGTCTGTCTGTCTGTCTGTCTGTCTGTCTGTCTGTCTGTCTGCCTGTCTGCCTGTCTTTCTGTGTAGTTGTTAACCTGAGGAACACTATGTTTTCACTGAGAGTACGAGTGGAATAAATAATTAATTGTAAATGAGCACCATAACACAATGTTTTTCAGCCCACTGGGACAGCCACTCAGACATCTGGTATAATTATGCATTAACATGTAGCAGGGTTCCCCAACTGGTGGGACGCGGGCCGAATTTGGACCACGGGATTTTAAAAATGTCTCAAAGTTTTCTGAGCAAAATATTTTTTATATATATATTTTTTCAAATTTCATTGTTGGACGTAAAAGACTGTAAAAACACCAGGAAATTAGTTCAAAGTGATTTTAATTCGGAAATCTGTTCCAAAGTTTTCCCACGGATAATAGAGGAACATGTGATCCTACACAAATGTGAGAAAGGTTTAAAATGATTGTTTTACTAAAATATTATATCTGTTTGGGATTCTTGCTGTCAATGTGCAGTTTACAAATGATTTGTAATTATGTTCTAGCCCCCCAAACCACCCGCTCAAGAAAAAAATCGTCCCACGGCTGAATCTACTGTAGTTGATGATCCCCTCCTTCCCACACCCTACCTGAGTTTCAGTTGATCTCTCAGATATCTAACGGCCAACAGGGCTTTAAAATCATACTGATTAACAGATCAAATAACAAACACACCTCAGAATGATTTCCTGAGCTCCCTATCTTGTTAAATGATAACGGTGTCATTGATCAGTGCCTCTACTTTCATCAGAGATCTATCACTTCTTTCCCTCTTTTTTTCTCCTCCAACATTCTTCTTCTCTTCCTCCTCCTCTTCCTCCTCACAGCAGCTTTGGAAGAAAAGAGCAATGTGAATGAAAAGACGAGTGCAGTAACGAGAAGTTGAGGCATTGATTGTTATTGTTAATAAGGTGTGCACTCACTACTGTAAGTCTCTCTGGATAAGAGTGTCTGCTAAATGACTCACTACTGTAAGTCTCTCTGGATAAGAGTGTCTGCTAAATGACTCACTCCTGTAAGTCTCTCTGGATAAGAGCGTATGCTAAATGACTCACTACTGTAAGTCTCTCTGGATAAGAGTGTCTGCTAAATGACTCACTACTGTAAGTCTCCCTGGATAAGAGTGTCTGCTAAATGACTCACTACTGTAAGTCTCTCTGGATAAGAGTGTCTGCTAAATGACTCACTACTGTAAGTCTCTCTGGATAAGAGTGTCTGCTAAATGACTCACTACTGTAAGTCTCTCTGGATAAGAGTGTCTGCTAAATGACTCACTACTGTAAGTCTCTCTGGATAAGAGTGTCTGCTAAATGACTCACTACTGTAAGTCTCTCTGGATAAGAGTGTCTGCTAAATCACTCACTACTGTACGTCTCTCTGGATAAGAGTGTCTGCTAAATGACTCACTACTGTAAGTCTCTCTGGATAAGAGCGTCTGCTAAATGACTCACTACTGTAAGTCTCTCTGGATAAGAGCGTCTTCTAAATGACTCACATGTAAATGTGTATATATATTGGATGAAAGGTATGTGTGCCCTGGAAAGGAGAATAAGTTGAATGCACCAAGGTTTACCTCTTCTATTGTATGCAAGGTTTTAGGCTGTTTAACCTTTCACTGCAGGGGGCTAAATCAGGGTCACACAGAGTGATTCTAGGTAGTCAGGGTTCACACAGAGTGATTCTAGGTCGTCAGGGTCACACAGAGTGATTCTAGGTAGTCAGGGTTCACACAGAGTGATTCTAGGTAGTCAGGGTTCACACAGAGTGATTCTAGGTAGTCAGGGTCACACAGAGTGATTCTAGGTAGTCAGGGTCACACAGAGTGATTCTAGGTAGTCAGGGTCACACAGAGTGATTCTAGGTAGTCAGGGTCACACAGAGTGATTCTAGGTATTCAGGGTCACACAGAGTGATTCTAGGTTGTCAGGGTCACACAGAGTGATTCTAGGTAGTCAGGGTCACACAGAGTGATTCTAGGTAGTCAGGGTCACACAGAGTGATTCTAGGTAGTCAGGGTCACACAGAGTGATTCTAGGTAGTCAGGGTTCACACAGAGTGATTCTAGGTAGTCAGGGTCACACAGAGTGATTCTAGGTAGTCAGGGTCACACAGAGTGATTCTAGGTATTCAGGGTCACACAGAGTGATTCTAGGTTGTCAGGGTCACACAGAGTGATTCTAGGTTGTCAGGGTCACACAGAGTGATTCTAGGTAGTCAGGGTCACACAGAGTGATTCTAGGTAGTCAGGGTTCACACAGAGTGATTCTAGGTAGTCAGGGTTCACACAGAGTGATTCTAGGTAGTCAGGGTCACACAGAGTGATTCTAGGTAGTCAGGGTCACACAGAGTGATTCTAGGTAGTCAGGGTCACACAGAGTGATTCTAGGTAGTCAGGGTCACACAGAGTGATTCTAGGTAGTCAGAGTCACACAGAGTGATTCTAGGTAGTCAGGGTCACACAGAGTGATTCTAGGTAGTCCGGGTCACACAGAGTGATTCTAGGTAGTCAGAGTCACACAGAGTGATTCTAGGTAGTCAGGGTCACACAGAGTGATTCTAGGTAGTCAGGGTCACACAGAGTGATTCTAGGTAGTCAGGGTTCACACAGAGTGATTCTAGGTAGTCAGGGTCACACAGAGTGATTCTAGGTAGTCAGGGTCACACAGAGTGATTCTAGGTAGTCAGGGTCACACAGAGTGATTCTAGGTAGTCAGGGTTCACACAGAGTGATTCTAGGTAGTCAGGGTCACACAGAGTGATTCTAGGTAGTCAGGGTCACACAGAGTGATTCTAGGTAGTCAGGGTCACACAGAGTGATTCTAGGTAGTCAGGGTCACACAGAGTGATTCTAGGTAGTCAGGGTTCACACAGAGTGATTCTAGGTAGTCAGGGTCACACAGAGTGATTCTAGGTAGTCAGGGTCACACAGAGTGATTCTAGGTAGTCAGGGTCACATAGAGTGATTCTAGGTAGTCAGGGTCACAGAGTGATTCTAGGTAGTCAGGGTCACACAGAGTGATTCTAGGTAGTCAGGGTCACACAGAATGATTCTAGGTAGTCAGAGTCACACAGAGTGATTCTAGGTAGTCAGGGTCACACAGAGTGATTCTAGGTAGTCAGGGTCACACAGAGTGATTCTAGGTTGTCTTAAACAAATCTACATTGAAACAAAAGTATACACCTCGCACACATGGTTATGGGCTCAAAAAAAGGGATTCAATCTAGCAACCTTTCGGTTACTGGCCCACTAGGCTACCTGCCACTCCGTACCATGTCAGATATAGAGTTGAAATGTTTTCAATATTATACTTTATATACACAAAATAAGACTGAAATATAAATTGTTTGACATAGAAACATGCAAAATATGAATAACATTCCACCCATGAGGACACTAGGTCATTTGACTGCAGGATATGTTTAATTATAAACTGGATGGTTAGAGCCCTGAATGCTGAATGGCTGACAGCGTGGTATATCGGACCGTATATTGGTCATATACCACACTCCGTCGGGTCTTATTGTTTAATTTTAATTATGTAAGTTTACAATGTATTTTATGCTGTAGTTTATACACCATTTGAAGTTTATATACAGTACTTAGGTTGAATCAGGAAGCTGTGTTCGCTTTAGTATCTCTTTCCTGAGGATGGAATTAGTGATTTACACATTTGGAAATGACTTTTTCTTATCTTCGACTTACCTTTTCCTCTTTCCTGGTGTCAGGGTCAGAGAGTACTTTGTTTTATCATTGCTAAAGCTCTTTTCCTAACCCGGTCTGAGATTTAAAACTAGATTTAAAATCTGTACTATATGGACACCTTTATCTTCAATAGGACTTAGGTCATAGGTATCTGACACATTGAATTAATTCAAACCCGTCAGCCGCAGAGAAAATGCCATTCCTACATTACATTTTGTTTTAGAATGGTCCAATAAGGATGTCAAAATTCTAACCTGAGATACGCACACTCAATTGAAAGCTTTGTGCAAATCTTTTTTTTTCTGTCATGTGCATGACTTAAACAAAAGTATGGTCTTAAGAGATTGCTCAAGTTTGAGCGCAATGAAAAGTTCAATAATTTAAATGGAAGATTATTTAAGGGTAACTAGCACATGATCATAAACCTAGAATTTAACCTCAGAATCAATAACTTGTCAGTAGAACGGCCCGAGGTGAAAGATATGAAACTATTAAAATAAAAATTAGGTATTCAATGCCCAATTACACCAAAACAACTATATTCTGTATATTCTGTCAGTGGTTCCCACATTTCAGAAGAGTTTATAAATGTTTTAAAAGGTAATCCAAAATATAATGCATTGACTGTCCCCAACCTGAGTGCCCATCATCAGACTGTAGAGAATTTATAATTTATACCATGTATAATTTAAAATATGTATAATTTAGACTGAAGTCCTATCGCTTTGTTATGCTAAAACTGCAATCTCCAGAGAGACACACCCTGATGTTAATTATTCATTATACTACATCTATTGGTGGTCCGAGAACTTAGTGGTGGACAGAGGACCTAGTGGTGGACCTAGTGGTGGACCTAGTGGTGGACAGAGGACCTAGTGGTGGACAGAGGACCTAGTGGTGGACAGAGGGCCTAGTGGTGGACAGAGAACCTAGTGGTGGACAGAGGGCCTAGTGGTGGACAGAGGAACTAGTGGTGGACAGAGGGCCTAGTGGTGGACAGAAGCCCTAGTGGTGGACCGAGGGCCTAGTGGTGGACAGAGGACGTAGTGGTGGACAGAGGACCTAGTGGTGGACAGAGGACCTAGTGGTGGACAGAGGACCTAGTGGTGGACAGAGGGCATAGTGGTGAACCTAGTGGTGGACAGAGGGCCTAGTGGTGGACATAGTGGTGGACAGAGGACCTAGTGGTGGACAGAGGACCTAGTGGTGGACAGAGGACGTAGTGGTGGACCTATTGGTAGACAGAGGACCTAGTGGTGGACAAAGGGCCTAGTGGTGGAAAGAGGACCTAGCGGTGGACAGAGGACCTAGTGGTGGACCTAGGACCTAGTGGTGGACCTAGGACCTAGTGGTGGACAGAGGACCTGGTGGTGGACCTAGTGGTGGACAGATTACCTAGTGGTGGATCAAGGACCTAGTGGTGGACAGATGACATAGTGGTGGACCTAGTGGTGGACAGATTACCTAGTGGTGGACCAAGGACCTAGTGGTGGACAGAGGACATAGTGGTGGACCTGGTGGTGGACAGAGGACCTAGTGGTGGACCTAGTGGTGGACAGAGGACCTAGTGGTGGACCTAGTGGTGGACAGAGGACATAGTGGTGGATCTAGTGGTGGACCAGGACCTAGTGGTGGACCAAGGACCTAATGGTGGACAGAAGACCTAGTGGTGGACCTAGTGGTGGACAGAGGACCTAGTGGTGGACAGAGGACCTAGTGGTGGACAGAGGACCTAGGGGTGGACCTAGTGGTGGACAGAGGACCTAGTGGTGGACTTTGTAGTGGACAGAGGGCCTAGAGCTGGAAAGAGGGCCTAGAGGTGGACAGAGGACCTAGTGGTGGACCTAGTGGGGGACCTAGGACCTAGTGGTGGAAAGATAACCTAGTGGTGGACAGAGGACCTAGTGGTGGACAGAGGACCTAGTGGTAGACAGAGGACCTAGTGGTGGACAGAGGGCCAGGTGGTGGACAGAGGACCTAGTGGTGTACAGAGGGCCTAGTGGTAGACAGAGGACCTAGTGGTGGTCAGAGGGCCAGGTGGTGGACAGAGGACCTAGTGGTGGACCTAGTGGGGGACCTAGCACCTAGTGGTGGAAAGAGGACCTAGTGGTGGACAGAGGTCCTAGTGGTGGACAGAAGGCCAGGTGGTGGAAAGTGGACCTAGTGGTGGACCTAGTGGTGGACCTAGCGGTGGACCTAGCGGTGGTCTGAGAACCTAGTGTTGGACCTAGTGATGGACTGAGAACCTAGTGGTGGACAAAGGACCTAGTGGTGGACCCAGGACCTAGTGGTGGAGCTAGTGGTGGACAGAGGACCTAGTGGTGGACCTAGTGATGGACCAAGTGGTGGACCTAGTGGTGGATCTAGTGAGGGACCTAGGACGTAGTGGTGGACAGAGGGCCTAGTGGTGGACAGAGGACCTAGTGGTAGACAGAGGACCTAGTGGTAGACAGAGGACCTAGTGGTGGACAGAGGACCTAGTGGTGGACAGAGGGCCTAGTGGTGGACAGAGGACCTAGTGGTAGACAGAGGACCTAGTGGTGGACTTAGTTGTGGACCTAGTGGTGGACAGAGGACTTAGTGGTGGACCTAGGACCTAGTGGTGGACAGAGACCCTAATGGTAGACCTAGTGGTGGACCAATGACCTAGTGGTGGACCTAGTGGTGGACCTAGTGGTGGACAGAGGACTTAGTGGTGGACCTAGGACCTAGTGGTGGACAGAGACCCTAGTGGTGGACCTAGTGGTGGACCAAGGACCTAGTGGTGGACCGAGGACATAGTGGTGGACCTAGTGGTGGACATAGTGGTGGACCAAGTGCTGGACCAAGGACCTAGTTGGGGACCTATTGGTGGCCCTAGTGGTGGCCCTAGTGGTGGCCCTAGTGGTGGCCCTAGCAGTTGACCTAGTGGTGGACCTATTGGTGGCCCTTGTGGTGGCCCTAGTGCTGGCTCTAGTGGAGGCCCTAGCAGTTGACCTAGTGGTGGCCCTAGCAGTTGACCTAGTGGTGGCCCTAGGATTGACCTAGTGGTGGCCCTAGAACCTGGTGGTGACCTAGTGGTGGCCCTAGAACCTAGTGGTGACCTAGTGGTGGCCCTAGCAGTTGACCTAGTGGTGGACCTAGTGGTGGCCCTTGTGGTGGCCCTAGTGCTGGCTCTAGTGGAGGCCCTAGCAGTTGACCTAGTGGTGGCCCTAGCAGTTGACCTAGTGGTGGCCCTAGCATTTGACCTAGTGGTGGCCCTAGCATTTGACCTAGTGGTGGCCCTAGAGCCTAGTGGTGGCCCTAGCGGTGGCCCTAGTGGTGGCCCTAGCAGTTGACCTAGTGGTGGCCCTAGAACCTAGTGGTGGACCTAGTGGTGGCCCTTTAAGTGGCACTAGTGATGGCCCTTGTGGTAGCCCTAGCAGTTGACCTAGTGGTGGCCCTAGAACCTAGTGTTGGCCCTAGTGGTGACCTACTGGTGGCCCTAGTGGTGACCTAGTGGTGGCCCTAGCAGTTGACCTAGTGGTGGCCCTAGAACCTAGTGGTGGCCCTAGCGGTGGCACTAGCGTTGGCCCTAGTGGTGGCCCTAGAACCTAGTGGTGGCCCTTGTGGTGGCCCTAGTGGTGGCCCTATTGGTGTACCTAGTGGTGGCCCTAGATGTAGACCTAGTGGAGGCCCTAGTGGTGGACCTAGTGGTAGACCAGACCTAGTGGGAGACCTAGGGGAAGACCTAGTGGTGGCCCTAGTGGTAGACCTAGGTAGTAGACCTAGTGGTGGCCCTAGTGGTAGACCTAGTGGTGGCCCTAGAACCTAGTGGTGGCCCTTGTGGTGACCTAGTGGTGGCCCTAGAACCTAGTGGTTACCTAGTGGTGGCCCTAGCAGTTGACCTAGTGGTGGCCCTAGAACCTAGTGGTGGCCCTTGTGGTGGCCCTAGTGGTGGCCCTATTGGTGTACCTAGTGGTGGCCCTAGAGGTAGACCTAGTGGAGGCCCTAATGGTGGCCCTAGTGGTAGACCAGACCTAGTGGGAGACCTAGGGGAAGACCTAGTGGTGGCCCTAGTGGTAGACCTAGGTAGTAGACCTAGTGGTGGCTTTAAGTGGTAGAACTAGTGGTTGCCCTAGTGGTAGACCTAGTGGTAGACCTAGTGGTAGACCTGGTGGTGGCCCTAGTGGTGTACCTAGGACCTAGTGGTGGACCTAGTGGTGGTCTTAGGACCTAGTGGGGGACCTAGTGGTGGACCTAGTGGTGGACCTAGCGGTGGACCTAGGACCTAGTGGTGGACCTAGTGGTGGACCTGGTGGTGGACCTAGGACCTAGTGGTGGACCTAGTGGTAGACCTAGTGGTAGACCTAGTGGTAGACCTAGTAGTGGACATAGTGGTGGACTTAGGACCTAGTGGTGGACCTAGTGGTGGACAGAGGACTTAGTGGTGGACCTAGGACCTAGTGGTGGACAGAGACCCTAGTGGTGGACCTAGTGGTGGACCAAGTGCTGGACCAAGGACCTAGTGGGGGACCTATTGGTGGCCCTAGTGGTGGCCCTAGTGGTGGCCCTAGCAGTTGACCTAGTGGTGGCCCTAGAACCTGGTGGTGACCTAATGGTGGCCCTAGAACCTAGTGGTGACCTAGTGGTGGCCCTAGTGGTGGACCTAGTGGTGGCCCTTGTGGTGGCCCTAGTGGTGGCCCTAGCGGTGGCCCTAGTGGTGGCCCTAGCAGTTGACCTAGTGGTGGCCCTAGAACCTAGTGGTGGACCTAGTGGTGGCCCTTTAAGTGGCCCTAGTGATGGCCCTAGTGGTAGCCCTAGCAGTTGACCTAGTGGTGGCCCTAGAACCTAGTGTTGGCCCTAGTGGTGACCTACTGGTGGCCCTAGTGGTGACCTAGTGGTGGCCCTAGCAGTTGACCTAGTGGTGGCCCTAGAACCTAGTGGTGGCCCTAGCGGTGGCCCTAGCGGTGGCCCTAGTGGTGGCCCTAGAACCTAGTGGTGGCCCTTGTGGTGGCCCTAGTGGTGGCCCTATTGGTGTACCTAGTGGTGGCCCTAGATGTAGACCTAGTGGAGGCCCTAGTGGTGGCCCTAGTGGTAGACCTAGGTAGTAGACCTAGTGGTGGCTTTAAGTGGTAGAACTTGTGGTTGCCCTAGTGGTAGACCTAGTGGTAGACCTAGTGGTAGACCTGGTGGTGGCCCTAGTGGTGTACCTAGGACCTAGTGGTGGACCTAGTGGTGTTCTTAGGACCTAGTGGGGGACCTAGTGGTGGACCTAGCGGTGGACCTAGTGGTGGCCCTTTAAGTGGCCCTAGTGATGGCCCTAGTGGTAGCCCTAGCAGTTGACCTAGTGGTGGCCCTAGAACCTAGTGTTGGCCCTAGTGGTGACCTACTGGTGGCCCTAGTGGTGACCTAGTGGTGGCCCTAGCAGTTGACCTAGTGGTGGCCCTAGAACCTAGTGGTGGCCCTAGCGGTGGCCCTAGTTGTGGCCCTAGAACCTAGTGGTGGCCCTTGTGGTGGCCCTTGTGGTGGCCCTATTGGTGTACCTAGTGGTGGCCCTAGATGTAGACCTAGTGGAGGCCCTAGTGGTGGCCCTAGTGGTAGACCTAGGTAGTAGACCTAGTGGTGGCTTTAAGTGGTAGAACTTGTGGTTGCCCTAGTGGTAGACCTAGTGGTAGACCTAGTGGTAGACCTAGTGGTAGACCTAGTGGTAGACCTGGTGGTGGCCCTAGTGGGTTACCTAGGACCTAGTGGTGGACCTAGTGGTGGTCTTAGGACCTAGTGGGGGACCTAGTGGTGGACCTAGCGGTGGACCTAGGACCTAGTGGTGGACCTAGTGGTGGACCTGGTGGTGGACCTAGGACCTAGTGGTGGACCTAGTGGTAGACCTAGTGGTAGACCTAGTGGTAGACCTAGTAGTGGACATAGTGGTGGACTTAGGACCTAGTGGTGGACCTAGTGGTGGACAGAGGACTTAGTGGTGGACCTAGGACCTAGTGGTGGACAGAGACCCTAGTGGTGGACCTAGTGGTGGACCAAGTGCTGGACCAAGGACCTAGTGGGGGACCTATTGGTGGCCCTAGTGGTGGCCCTAGTGGTGGCCCTAGCAGTTGACCTAGTGGTGGCCCTAGAACCTGGTGGTGACCTAGTGGTGGCCCTAGAACCTAGTGGTGACCTAGTGGTGGCCCTAGCAGTTGACCTAGTGGTGGACCTAGTGGTGGCCCTTGTGGTGGCCCTAGTGGTGGCCCTAGTGGAGGCCCTAGCAGTTGACCTAGTGGTGGCCCTAGCAGTTGACCTAGTGGTGGCCCTAGCATTTGACCTAGTGGTGGCCCTAGAACCTAGTGGTGGCCCTAGCGGTGGCCCTAGTGGTGGCCCTAGCAGTTGACCTAGTGGTGGCCCTAGAACCTAGTGGTGGACCTAGTGTTGGCCCTTTAAGTGGCCCTAGTGATGGCCCTAGTGGTAGCCCTAGCAGTTGACCTAGTGGTGGCCCTAGAACCTAGTGTTGGCCCTAGTGGTGACCTACTGGTGGCCCTAGTGGTGACCTAGTGGTGGCCCTAGCAGTTGACCTAGTGGTGGCCCTAGAACCTAGTGGTGGCCCTAGCGGTGGCCCTAGCGGTGGCCCTAGTGGTGGCCCTAGAACCTAGTGGTGGCCCTTGTGGTGGCCCTAGTGGTGGCCCTATTGGTGTACCTAGTGGTGGCCCTAGATGTAGACCTAGTGGAGGCCCTAGTGGTGGACCTAGTGGTAGACCAGACCTAGTGGGAGACCTAGGGGAAGACCTAGTGGTGGCCCTAGTGGTAGACCTAGGTAGTAGACCTAGTGGTGGCCCTAGTGGTAGACCTAGTGGTGGCCCTAGAACCTAGTGGTGGCCCTTGTGGTGACCTAGTGGTGGCCCTAGAACCTAGTGGTTACCTAGTGGTGGCCCTAGCAGTTGACCTAGTGGTGGCCCTAGAACCTAGTGGTGGCCCTTGTGGTGGCCCTAGTGGTGGCCCTATTGGTGTACCTAGTGGTGGCCCTAGAGGTAGACCTAGTGGAGGCCCTAGTGGTGGCCCTAGTGGTAGACCAGACCTAGTGGGAGACCTAGGGGAAGACCTAGTGGTGGCCCTAGTGGTAGACCTAGGTAGTAGACCTAGTGGTGGCTTTAAGTGGTAGAACTAGTGGTTGCCCTAGTGGTAGACCTAGTGGTAGACCTAGTGGTAGACCTAGTGGTAGACCTGGTGGTGGCCCTAGTGGTGTACCTAGGACCTAGTGGTGGACCTAGTGGTGGTCTTAGGACCTAGTGGGGGACCTAGTGGTGGACCTAGTGGTGGACCTAGCGGTGGACCTAGGACCTAGTGGTGGACCTAGTGGTGGACCTGGTGGTGGACCAAGGATCTAGTGGTGGACCTAGTGGTAGACCTAGTGGTAGACCTAGTGGTAGACCTAGTAGTGGACATAGTGGTGGACTTAGGACCTAGTGGTGGACCTAGTGGTGGACCTAGCGGTGGACCTAGAACCTAGTGGTGGACCTAGTGGTGGACCTGAAGGTGGACCTAGGACCTTGTGGTGGACCTAGTGGTAGACCTAGTGGTAGACCTAGTGGTAGACTTAGTATTGGCCCTAGTGGTGGACTTAGCGGTGGACCTGGTGGTGGACCTAGTTGTGGACGTAGTGGTGGACATAGTGGTGGAGGTAGGTTGACATACAAACACGGAGGCATATATTCACACACGGAAATAAACATGCATGCCTACGCACCCACACACTCACGCACCCACACTGCTTCTTCACTCCGTGTGTAATGCCAACGTCAGACGCCGGCCTTGATTTCAGCCGTATACCAACCCCACATTGGAAATGTTTTGAAAGGGTTTGGATGAAGTACAGAACTGGACTTGCCAATCAGACGTATAGTTAATGAGATGGAATAGGTGTGGAAATATCTATGATCCAAATGACTGAGTGAGTCTACGGAAATGCATATGATTAATGAATACAAATGTGATTAGGAAGCTGTCAAGCTATCAATCTCTCCCAGTCCTTGACCTGCTCCTTCAGCAGCACTGGTTGTTCATCTCCACTCTGAGATGTATTTGATTGGTTGCTTTAGATGAGTTTGGTTGTGTTGTGAGAATATTGTGATTATGACCAGGAAGTTTTCTGGCCCCTTGGCCTCTACACAGGGACTGTGAGGATATAGCAGTGACATGGCATCTGTTCTCATGTGCTCAGGTCATAATGCCTACTGAGCCATACAGGGCATTTGCTCAGTGGGCCTTGAACATATTCACACATAAACATATGTGTGTGTGTGTGTGTGCGTACTTGCACGCATGTGTTTGTGTGTGAATGTGTGCAAGGCCCACTGAGCAAATGTCCTGTATGCAAATGTCCTGTACGCAAACGTCCTGTATGAAAATGTCCTCCACACACACACACACTGGTACTCTTCAGTGTTCTCTGGACACCTGTTCATTATCTCTCTCTGTGGGTAGCAGTTTCCTGCCATCTTGTCACATTCCCTCCACCTGTGTGTTTGTGTGTATATTATAAGTAGTGATGGGTCTTTCGCGAACGAGTCGGCTCTTGTAGGTGAACGTTGGGAGCCAGCTCGCATATCAGAAGAGCCAAATCTATTTATAAAAATATTAAACATTTAGATATGAATAATCAAAACATTTAAATTAATAGAATTAACTAATTCAAAGAACAAAAATGTTAATAAAATAATATATGCCTAAGTGCTCAAGCGCACACATTCGTTCTGACTGTCTGCTCAGTAACAGCCTCACCTTTTGATCCTGTCAATCAGACATGCAGTGTCAACCAATGAACCAAAGATGTTGAGGGAGGGCCGAGCCAACTCTCACAGTCACATACTTAGCAGCCGAGGAGAAAGAGGAAGGACAGCTGTGAAAACAACAGCTGGAAAATGAGTCGGAAGCACAGTAACATTTGGATGCATTTTAATAATGTAGACAATGTTAGAGCACAGTGTAGAATTTGCCAAAACAAAATCTCATATAAATCCGGTTCGACGCACAACCTACACCGGCATATGTGCACTGTGCACCCAGCTGTAAAGCTAGCTGTAGCGGAGCTTCGAGAAACTAGCGGGCCTGCTAGTGATAGTGGTGTAGCCAGCACCTCCACACGTGGAGATGTATCCACTCAGTCAAGTAGGCCTACTCCGCGACCCACAGCAACGCGGTCTTCTATGGACCAGTTTATTCCAAAGTCTATGTCTGTAGCAAAACAAGGCCAAATTGATATTGCATTGGCTAAAATTATTGCCACCGATTTCCAGCCATTTTCGGTTGTGGAGGACAGAGGTTTTAGAAATTATAGCAATAGTCTAAATCCAATGTACACAATTCCAAGCAGGAAAACCCTTTCAAAATCACTTATTCCACAACTGTACGAGAGCGCACAGGCTTCTGTGCGGGAAAGAGTCCAAAAAGCTACTGCAATTTGCCTTACCAGTTTGCCTGGACATCACTTCTTACATGTCGGTTACATGTCACTTCTTTGAAGATTTTTCGATGTTGTAACGATCCTCGTTGGGAGAAAGAGAGGAGGACCTAAGCACAGCGTGGTAAGTGTTCATGATGAATATTTAATGGAACAAAACTGAACACTGAAATACAAAACAATAAAGTGAACGAACTAAAACCGAAACAGTTCTGTGTGGAACACACAGACACGGAAGACAACCACCCACGAAACCCAGGTGAAAAAAGGCTACCTAAGTATGATTCTCAATCAGAGACAACAACGACACCTGCCTCTGATTGAGAATCATACCAGGCCAAACGAAAAAACCAACATAGAAAAATGAAAATAGATAACCCACCCAACTCACGCCCTGACCACACTAAAACAAAGAAATAACAAAAGAACTAGGGTCAGAACGTGACAGATGTCTAGCTGTCTTCTGGACTGCTTTGAGTTCAGCGACAGACACACCTAAGAGAACTTGGCAGAGTAACTGTTGAGAGTGGCCAGAGAATGGCAAGTAGATGGAAAAGCGGTCTGTTGTGTTAGCAACAATACAGCTAACGTCACCAAAGCCATGAAAATGTTAAAATGGTCCCATCATCCATGTCTTGCCCACACAATCAACCTGATTAAAGAGATGCACTGAAGGTGATGAAGCCCATTGTGGGCAAAGTGAAAGCAGCTGTGGAATACTTCCACAGGAGCACAGTGGGTGCTGAAAAATTTAAGTATTCACAATCCCAGATGGGGACGCCTGAGCTTAGGCCTAAACAAGACTGCACTACTGGAACTATTCACTACAGCTGGCTCAGGCACCAGGGCAACAGGAAGAAGAGGGAGGGACTGCCCCAGCAGTCAGCTGGCTCAGGCACCAGGGCAACAGGAAGAAGGGGGATCAGATGGAGAAGAAGCACCAGCAGTGGTCCCATAAACGTCTGCTGTTTGGATGCTGTTTGACGAGAGAGCAACTGGAGATGCAGCACAAAGAAATCCCTTAGCAGATGCCATAATGGACGTCCGATCCTATTTGGAGGAGCCCCTCCTCCAAAGATCTGCAGATCCTCTGAGCTGGTGGAAGAGCAAGGCCTCTGTCTACCCACGGCTTACTAAAGTCAGGGAGACTCTGCATAGTGGCCACATTCTCGAAAATGGGACAAACAATTACTGAGAGAAGAAACCGCATCAGCACCTCGTAAGTAAGGCAGATTGCATTTATGAATGTAAATCTCTCATAAAAGCTAAATCTGGCCAGCATTGCTGTGTGCTGCTGGTTATAACATGGCAATAAAGAAGAGAGAAAAGAGAGACCAGTATAATGTTTTAACTGGGATGCTGCAGTTTTGCACATTGTTATTTATTTTTCTTTGATATGGTACAAAATTAAGTTGTTCAGATTGTATTCGTTTTGAATTGTTACATTTATATGCACTTTGTTGAAATACATTAAAAAGTTATACTTTAAATGAGAATGTTGAATAGCATTCTTTTTCATAACAAACCAATGCATTTTTAAATACATTGTGGTTAAGGTAGAGTATGATTTCATTTAATGTTAATCAGAATTGTTTTAACACCAATCATTGTCAAACTATCGCAAACTCTTTTTAAAGAGACGTTTGGGAGCCAAAAGAGCCGTCTCACTGAAAAGAGCCGGACTGCCCATCACTAATTATAAGTGTGTGATGAGATTGAATCGAGGATATATCAGTGTGCTCTTTCTCTTCCCTGTGGGGCTCGTGAATGTGTGTGTTTGTGTTTGTGCTTGTGTGTGTTCCCCCCATGGTTCTATGCTATCCCATGATTGTCTAGGTATGTCCAATAATTCAACGATGTAAAGCGCATTAGTACGATAAAGGTATGTCTAACTCTCTTTTTAAATGTTACAACTACTGTTCCTAATGTCTACAATCTACTAGCTAGTTGAATCTTGTGAACGGTGTGCTGGGAGAAACTAGAGCTGAACCCTTACAGGATTTCAGTCTGAGATTTAACACTCAGTATTCAGCTCAGAGCACATGAACCCATTTTACTGCGCAAAAATGGAATAAGGGGTGTAGAGGATCATTCATCCTTCACTTAAGTCTGAGAGACTCTTCAAATCAAATCAAATCAAATGGTATTTGTCACTTACACATGGTTAGCAGATGTTAATAATGCGAGTGTAGTGAAATGCGTGTGCTTCTAGTTCCGACAATGCAGTAATAACCAACGAGTAATCTAACCTAACAATTCCACAACAACTACCTTATACACACAAGTGTAAAGGGATAAAGAATATATACATAAGGATATATAAATGAGTGATGGTACAGAACGGCATAGGCAAGATGCAGTAGATGGTATCGAGTATAGTATATACATATGAGATGAGTAATGTAGGGTATGTAAACATAAAAGTGGCACTGTTTAAAGTGGCTAGTGATACATGTATTACAAAAAGATGGCAAGATGCAGTAGATGGTATAGAGTACAGTTTATACATATGAGATGAGTAATGTAGTGTATGTAAACATTATATTAAGTGGCATTGTTTAAAGTGGCTAGTGATACATTTTTTACATCAATTTCCATTATTAAAGTGGCTGGAGTTGAGTCAGTATGTTGGCAGCAGCCACTCAATGTTAGTGGTGGCTGTTTAATAACAGTCTGATGGCCTTGAGATAGAAGCTGTTTTTCAGTCTCTTGGTCCCTGCTTTGATGCACCTGTACTGACCTCGCCTTCTGGATGTTAGCGGGGTGAACAGGCAGTGGCTCGGGTGGTTGTTGTCCTTGATGTTCTTAATGGCCTTCCTGTGACATTGGGTGGTGTAGGTGTCCTGGAGGGCAGGTAGCTTGCCCCCGGTGATGCGTTGTGCAGACTTCACTACCCTCTGGAGAGCCTTACGGTTGTGGGCGGAGCAGTTGCCATACCAGGCGGTGATACAGCCCGACAGGATGCTCTCGATTGTGCATCTGTAAAAGTTGAGTGTTTTAGGTGACAAGTCAAATTTCTTCAGCCTCCTGAGGTTGAAGAGGCGCTGCTGTGCCTTCTTCACAATGTTGTCTGTGTGGGTGGACCAATTCAGTTTGTCCGTGATGTGTACGCCGAGGAACTTAAAACTTACTACCCTCTCCACTACTGTCCCGTCGATGTGGATAGGGGGGTGCTCCCTCTGCTTTCCTGAAGTCCACGATCATCTCCTTTGTTTTGTTGACGTTGAGTGTGAGGTTATTTTCCTGACACCACACTCCGAGGGCCCTCACCTCCTCCCTGTAGGCCGTCTTGTTGTTGTTGGTAATCAAGCTTACCACTGTAGTGTCGTCCGCAAACTTGATGATTGAGTTGGAGGCGTGCATGGCCACGCAGTCGTGGGTGAACAGGGAGTACAGGAGAGGATCAGCGGGGTGGAGATGTTGTTACCTACCCTCAGCACCTGGGGGCAGCCCGTCAGGAAGTCCAGTACCCAGTTGCACAGGGCGGGGTCGAGACCCAGAGTCTCGAGCTTGATGACGAGTTTGGAGGGTACTATGGTGTTAAATACTGAGCTGTAGTCGATGAACAGCATTCTCACATAGGTATTCCTCTTGTCCAGATGGGTTAGGGCAGTGTGCAGTGTGGTTGCGATTGCGTCGTCTGTGGACCTATTGGGGCGGTAAGCAAATTGGAGTGGGTCTAGGGTGTCAGGTAGGGTGGAGGTGATATGGTCCTTGACTAGTCTCTCAAAGCACTTCATGATGACGGAAGTGAGTGCTACGGGGCGGTAGTCGTTTAGCTCAGTTACCTTAGCTTTCTTGGGAACAGGAACAATGGTGGCCCTCTTGAAGCATGTGGGGACAGCAGAGTGGGATTAGGATTGATTGAATATGTCCATAAACACACCAGCCAGCTGGTCTGCGCATGCTCTGAGGACGCGGCTGGGGATGCCATCTGGGCCTGCAGCCTTGCGAGGTTTAACACGTTTAAATGTTTTACTCATGTCGGCTGCAGTGAAGGAGAGTCCGCAGGTTTTGGTAGCGGGCCGTGTCAGTGGCACTGTATTGTCCTCAAAGCGAGCAAAGAAGTTGTTTAGTCTGTCTGGGAGTAAGACATCCTGGTCCGCGACGGGGCTGGTTTTCTTTTTGTAATCTGTGATTGAATGTAGACCCTGCCACATACCTCTTGTGTCTGAGCCGTTGAATTGCGACTCTACTTTGTCTCTATACTGAAGCTTAGCTTGTTTGATTGCCTTGCGGAGGGAATGGCTACACTTTGTATTCGGTCATGTTTCCGGTCACCTTGCCCTGGTTAAAAGCAGTGGTTCGCGCTTTCATTTTCATGCGAATGCTGCCATCAATCCACGGTTTCTGGTTTGGGAATGTTTTAATAGTTGCTGTGGGTACGACATCGCCGATGCACTTTCTAATGAACTCGCTCACCGAATCAGCGTATTCGTCAATGTTGTTGTTGGACGCAATGCAGAACATATCCCAATTCACGTGATCGAAGCAGCCTTGAAGCGTGGAATCAGATTGGTCGGACCAGCGTTGAACAGACCTGAGCGCGGGAGCTTCCTGTTTTAGTCTCTGTCTATAGGCAGGGAGCAACTTCATGGAGTCGTGGTCAGCTTTTCCGAAAGGAGGGCGGGGGAGGGCCTTATATGCGTTGTGGAAATTAGAATAACAATGATCCAGGGTTTTACCAGACCT
Source organism: Salvelinus namaycush (assembly GCF_016432855.1). NCBI lineage: Eukaryota > Metazoa > Chordata > Actinopteri > Salmoniformes > Salmonidae > Salvelinus > Salvelinus namaycush. The sequence continues at coordinate 7,027,260 of NC_052329.1, read as the reverse complement.
GGTTGCACAATCGATATGCTGATATAATTCAGGGAGTCTTGTTTTCAGATTAGCCTTGTTAAAATCCCCAGCTACAATGAATGCAGCCTCAGGGTATGTGGTTTCCAGTTTACATAGAGTCAAATAAAGTTCATTCAGGGCCATCGATGTGTCTGCTCGGGTGGGAATATATACGGCTGTGATTATAATCGAAGATATTTCTCTTGGTAGATAATGCGGTCGACATTTGATTGTGAGGAATTCTAAGTCAGGTGAACAGAAGGACTTGAGTTCCTGTATGTTATGATCACCCCACTTCTCGTTAATCATAAGGCATACCCCCCCGCCCCTCTTCTTACCAGAAAGATGCTTGTTTCTGTCGGCGCGATGCGTGAAGAAACCAGCTGGCTGTACCGACTCCGATAGCGAGTCTCGAGTGAGCCATGTTTCCGTGAAGCAAAAACGTTACAGTCTCTGATGTCTCTCTGGAATGTTACCCTTGCTCGGATTTCATCAACCTTGTTGTCAAGAGACTGGACATTGGCGAGTAGTATGCTAGGGAGTGGTGCGCGATGTGCCCGTCTCCGGAGCCTGACCAAAAGACCGCTTCATTTGACCCTTCTACGGCGACGTTGTTTAGGTTCGCCGGCTGGGATCCGATCCATTGTCCTGAGTGGTGGGCAAAACACAGGAGCCGCTTCGGGAAAGTCGTATTCCTGGTCGTAATGATGGTGAGTTGACGTTGCTCTTATATTCAGTAGTTCCTCCCGACTGTATGTAATGAAACCTAAGATTACCTGGGGTACCAATGTAAGAAATAACACGTAAATAGTTTCCTAGGAACGCGAAGCGAGGCGGACATCTCTGTCGGCGCCGGAGGTGTAAAAAAATTAAATAAAAAAATGAATAAAAACAGGGTTCTTTGGCTGCCCCGAAGCAAAAAGGGTTCTTCAAAGGGTTCTCCTATGGGACAGAGTTATCCTATGGGGACAGTCGAAGAACCCTAAAAGGTTCTAGATAGCACCAGAGTGTAGCAGATTTTCACACGTTCTGTTCTATACCACACAGCATGCTCATGGACAGTTAGACGACGGCAGGTGTATGCTCATGGACAGGTAGACACAGCAGGTGCATGCTCATGGACAGGTAGACACAGCAGGTGCATGCTCATGGACAGGTAGACACAGCAGATGCATGCTCATGGACAGTTAGACACAGCAGGTGCATGCTCATGGACAGCCATGCATTTTTAAACACCAACCATCATTTGCAAAACTCATTTTCTATCTTTTCTCTTTTGTTTATCAAAGCTAGCAGAAATATGGAGATGTGTGACCCCAGGGCACGGAGGCTGTCAAGATATTAAAAGGTAGAAGTGTGCATGTGTGTGTGTGTGTGTGTGTGTTTGTGAAGTGTGTGTGTTTGTGAAGTGTGTGTGTGTGTGTGTGTGTGTGTGTGTGTGTGTGTGTGTGTGTGTGTGTGTGTGTGTGTGTGTGTGTGTGTGTGTGTGTGTGTGTGTGTGTGTGTGTGTGTGTGCAATTAAATGAGAGGGGCTCAGCGAAGCCAAAGCTAAAGCCCAGTGTCAGTGATTTGAACAAAACCTGAGTGTCTCTCCTCCTTCTCAAAGAAATCTCCCTGCTGTCTCATACAGATGCATGTATTATTAATACCTAGCCCCACTGAAGAGGGTTTGAAACATGTATTAATATATAGCAACACTGAAGAGGGTGTAAAAAATGCATTAAGATCCAACCTCACTTCTTAGAGATAGTTGGCAGTATTCGGAAGTTTGGATGACTGAGGTGCCCAAGGTAAACTACCTGTTACTCAGGCCCAGAAGCTAGGATATGCATATGCATGGAAGTATTGGATGGAAAACACTCTGAAGTTTCTAGACTTGTTAAAAGAATGTCTGTGAGTATAACATAACTGATTTGGCAGGCAAAACCCAGAGGACAATCCATCCCCCAAAAATGTTTTGAGGTCATTGGATTTTCCAATATATTTCTATGGGGAAGCCAAATTATTAGGACCAAGATTGCAGTTCCTATGGCTTCCACTAGATGTCAACATTCTTTAGAAATTGTTCAAAGTTTTTTTTCTTTTTTATGAAGAAGTAGTCGTATTCTTTCTAAGTGTCACTCAGGTGGACTCTAGTCTTTTGGTGCACGTGAATGAGACCGTGCTCCGTGTTGTTTTTCTTCGGTATTGGAAATTTTATCGATTATTTACATTTTTGGGTACCTGAGGTTGGATTAGAAACGTTGTTTGAAATGTTTGGACCAAGTTTACATGTAACTAATTAGATCCGTTGTAGGCATGTTGGGCAAGTTGGAACCGGTGTATTTCTGAATCAAATGCGCCAAATGAACAGACACTTTTGGGATATAAAGAAGGACTTTATCGAACAAAACGACCATTCATTGTGTAACTGAGACCTTTGGGATTGCAAAAACAGTGAGATCTTCAAAGGTAAGCAATTTATTTTATCGCTACTTCTGACTTTCGTGATGCATCAGTTTGGTTGGAAAATGTTTTTCATGCTTTTGTATGCGGGTGCCGTCCTCAGATAATCGCATGGTATGCTTTCGCTGTAAAGCCTTTTTGAAATCTGACAAAGCGGCTGGATTAACAAGAAGTTCATCTTTAAGCCGATGTATAACACTTGTATTTTTTATGAAGGTTTTTTATGACTATTTCTGTATTTTGAATTCTGCTCTGCAATTTCACCGGATGTTGTCGAGGTGGGTCGCTAGCGGAAGCCCCACTGAAGAGGGTTTGAAACATGTATTAATTTACAGCCCCACTGAAGAGGGTATGAAACATGTATTAAGACCTAGCCCCACTGAAGAGGATTTGTATTGGCCAAAAGTTTGAGTAAAACAAGCGCAATTAAAGAGAGAAGGAAAAATACATTAGAGTGGATTGATTGGGTCGATGCTGGGTGTCTACATGAACACTTAAAATGTCTTGGTAAAGAATTCATTGGGATAAAGAAAAAGTGAAAGTATTAATTTATTTTGCCTGTTTCTCCCTAGTGTGTGTATGTGTGTGTGTGTGTGTGTGTGTGTCGGTGTGTGTATGCATCACCTTGAAGCTTAGGCTGAACAATCAGATATTTGATCTAGGCTTAGCTACAAGATTTAATCCCCAGAACACCTAATAGGTTTTCACCCAAGTTGCATATTTTTTTTGCCTCCTGGTGCAATTCAATAGAAAATGAATCTGTGCAATTCAAGCACCCAGGATAAGGTTCTCTCTCTCTCTGTGTGTGTGTGTGTGTGTGTGTGTGTGTGTGTGTGTGTGTGTGTGTGTGTGTGTGTGTGTGTGTGTGTGTGTGTGTGTGTGTGTGTGTGTGTGTGTGTGTGTGTTTGTGTAAATAGGTGGAGGCTCCTCAGAGAAGGAAGGGGAGGACAATCCTCCTCATTAATTTCATACAAATAAAAATTGTGAAACATTAAAAAAAGTTATCCTTTTTAGATAGATCTATACTAAATATATTCACATCACCAAATCATTGATTAAAACACACTGTTTTGCAATGAAGGTCTACAGTAGCCTCAACAGCACTCTGTAGGGTAGCACCATGGTGTAGCCAGAGGACAGCTAGTTTCCGTCCTCTGCTGGGTACAAATATATTTATTTTTATAATTTTTTTATTTCACTTTGACTTAGCTAGTAAATGCAGCTAGCTAGTTTAGCCTACACGAACACCTGGCTCAAACAGATACGGATGCTATGTTAGCCAGCTGGCTATGGCTATCCAACACTGTAACTTTTCCAAGTCAATGTAAGATTGAGCCCCGCCATTGTAACTGCTAAAACTGCTCTCTGACTGTACACTGTACTGCATGATTGTAGCAGGTTTACTAACTCACTAGTTCTAGTAGCTATGTTGACTCTGACGTTATTATGGTGACAACGATGTAGGCTGTGTGTAGCGTTTAGCAGTTATGGTATGAAGGTTTGGCTTGAAAAGCTTTTTTCGGCAGGTCACCGACAGCTGATTTGTTGTGCGCTGAAGTCCACAAGCAAACGGAAAAGGTGAGAGGAGGAGAGTGCGGAGATGCAAGAAGTAATTACACAACGATCAATGGGATCATGTTTTTTTATATGGCTGCTATGAAAGTGAACTGTGTTTGCGTGTGATCAAGGGTGTATTCATTCCACGGATTCCGTTGAAAAACTTTTCTTAAACGGAAACATATGAATCGGGTATAAAGATACCTGAATGTGTCCAATGGAAACTCTCGTTTGCAACTGTCGGACTAATGATTACACCCTACATCAGCTAGATGCAGGCAAGAGTGTGCAAGGCGGTGTTGAATGTGTCACTGTCTGTCACCTTGATTACTTAAAGGTTTCTCTCGGCCTGTGCATCCACTTTGTAAACTCTCATTCATAGGCTAGGCTAGGTGTATTTCCTTCAGAAACGTGCATAAATCTGAGAAATGTGTGTATTTCCTGTAGAAATGCTGACAAACTTACTCTTGCTGACAAGCTGATCACGTTTTCTTAGTCTTTCCAGGCAATTTCACACAAAGGAACACACTCACAGGAAGGTTCACACAAAGGAAGACACTCACAGGAAGGTTAACACAAAGGAACACACTCACAGGAAGATTCACACAAAGGAACACACTCACAGGAAGGTTAACACAAAGGAACACACTCACAGAAATGCAGGCATACAGGCAATAAGGCAGGCATGCAGGCAGTAAGGCAGGCAGTAAGGCAGGCATGCGGGTGGTAAGGCAGGCAGTAAGGCAGTAAGGCAGGCAGTAAGCCAGGCAGTAAGGCAGGCATGCAGGTGGTAAGGCAGGCAGTAAGGCAGGCATGCAGGCGGTAAGGCAGGCAGTAATGCAGGCATGCATGTGGTAAGGCAGGCAGTAAGCAGGCATGCAGGCGGTAAGGCAGGTCGTAAGCCAGGCAGTAAGGCAGGCATGCAGGTGGTAAGGCAGGCAGGCAGTAAGGCAAGCAGGCAATAAGGGAGGAAGTAGGCAGGCACTAAGGTAAGGCAGTAAGGCAGGCAGTAAGTCATGCAGGTAGTAAGGCAGGCATGCAAGCAGTAAGGCAGTAAGGCAGGCAGTAAGGCAGGCATGCAGGTGGTAAGGCAGGCAGTAAGGCAGGCAGTAAAGCAGGCAGTAAGGCAGGCATGCACGCGGTAAGGCAGGCAGTAAGGCAGGCATGCAGGCGGTAAGGCAGGCAGTAAGGCAGTAAGGCAGGCATGCAGGCGATAAGGCAGGCAGGCAGTAAGGCAGGTAGCAAGTCATGCAGGCAGTAAGGCAAGCAGGCAATACGGGAGGAAGTTTCCCCCCATCAGGCCGGTCAAGATATTTTTCATCCAACATACACTACATGGCCAAATGTATATAATCAACACTTCTAATTAGTAAATTCTACTATTTCAGCCACACCCGTTGCTGACAGGTGTATAAAATCGAGCACACAGCCATGCAATCTCAATAGACAAACATTGTTAGGAGAATGGTCCGTACTGAAGAGCTCAGTGATTTTCAACGTTTCATCGTCAGAGGATGCCACCTTTCCAACAAGTCAAATTCGTGAAATGTCTGCCCTGCTAGAGCTGCCCTGGTCAACCGTAAGTGCTGTTATTGTGAAGTGGAAATGTCTAGGAGCGACAACGGATCAGCAGTGAAGTCGTAAGCCACACAAGCCCACAGAACGGGACCACCGTGTGCTGAAGCACGTAGAGTCTGTCCTCGGTTGCAACACTCACTACCAAGTTCCAAACTGCCTCTGGAAGCAACATCAGCACAAGAACTGTTCATCGGGAGCTTCATGAAATGGGTTTCCATGGCCGAGCAGCCGCACACAAGCTTAACGATCACCACGTGCAATGCCAAGCGTCGGCTGGAGTGGTGTAAAGATCGCAGCCATTGGACTCTGGAGCAGTGGAACTGCGTTCTCTGGAGAGATGAATCACACTTCACCATCTGGCAGTCCGATGGATGAATCTGGTTTTGGTGGATGCTAGGAAAACGCTACCTGCCCTAATACATAGTGCAAACTGTAAAGTCCGGTGGAGGAGGAATAATGGTCGGGGGCTGTTTTCCATGGTTCGGACTAGGCCCCTTCATTCCAGTGACGGGAAATCTTAACGCTACAGCATACAATGACATTCTAGATGATACTGCACTTCCAACTTTGTGGCAACAGTTTGGGAAAGGTCCTTTCCTGTTTCAGCATGATAATGCCCTCGTGCACAAAGCAAGGTCCATACAGAAATGGTTTGTCGAGATCGGTGTCGAAGAACTTGACTGGCCTGAATAGAGCCCTAACCTCAACCCCATCAAACACCTGGGATGAATTGGAATGCTGACCGAGAGCCTGGCCTGGTCGCCCAATAACAGTGCCCGACCTCACTAATGCTCTAGTGGGTGAAAGGAAACAAGTCCCTGCAGCAACATTCCAGCATCTAGTGAAAAGCCTTCCCAGTAGAGTGGAGGCTGTTAAAGCAGCAAAGGGGGGACCAACTCCATATTAATGTCCATGATTTTGGAATGAGATGTTGGACGAGCAGGTGTCCACATACTTTTCATCATGTAGCATATACTTTACTCGCATCAAAAGGTTGGATGGAAACCCGGTTATTGCATCTTAGCATAATGGTCAAGATATTTCACTGACAAACGCAAGGTTGCAGTTTTGAATCCCTCATGGGCTACTGCTCAAATTTGCTGAAATATATCTACTAAATCTGATGTGCAGAAAGTGGACACATTTCCTCTCTCTGTCCAATCAACTGGAGCATGAATAAAGAGTCATGGAGAGGTCCTCTCAATGACCTGCTCTGAGCAAAACATCCTTGCCATTCAGCTGTGTGCATGCGTTTGTGTGTGTTGCTGTATGTGTGTGTGTGTGTGTGTGTGTGTGTGTGTGTGTGTGTGTGTGTGTGTGTGTGTGTGTGTGTGTGTGTGTGTGTGTGTGTGTGTGTGTGTGTGTGTGTGTGTGTGTGTGTGTGTGTGTGTGTGTGTGTGAGAGAGTTTGTGGGAATAGTTAAGTGTTAAGGTTAGGGATAGCGTTAAAACAAAATCATTAAAAGCGTATCTCTACCACTGGGATTGAACACGAGTCATCAGATCACGCCCATCCACCATCCCCATCCACAAAGCCATTGTATAATTTATGCCTACTTAATGGTGATAGCACTCATTGTTGCCCCTAGTGGCTGGTTTTGAAGGCGTTTCCCTACATCCTCAGGACATGGACAGAAGTCCATTTTCCAAGTCATTCAAAAGACAATCAGCACATACACACACACACACACATACACACACACGGGCACTCACACACACACGGGCACACATACACGGGCACACACACACACACACACAGAGTCAGGAAAGCGGGTTTCAAGGCTAGCTTTTTCAAACAGAAATTTGCATCCTGTAGCTCTAACTCCAAAAAGTTTTCTGTAAAGTCCATGGGGAATAAGAGCACCTCTTCCCAGCTGCCCACTGCACTGAGGCTAGGTAACACTGTCACCAACGATAAATCCATGATAATCGAGAATTTCAATAAGCATTTCTCTGCGGCTGGCCATGCTTTCCTCCTGGCTACCCCAACCCCGGCCAACAGCTCTGCACCCCCCGCAGCTACTTGCCCAAGCCTCCCCAGCTTCTCCTTCACCCAAATCCAGATAGCAGGTGTTCTGAAAGAGCTGCAAAACCTGGACCCGTACAAATCAGCTGGGATAGACAATCTGGACCCTCTCTTCCTAAAATTATCCGCCGCCATTGTTGCAACCCCTATTACCAGTCTGTTCAACACGAGTTCGTCCGAGATCCCTAAAGATTGGAAAGCTGCCGTGGTCATCACCCTCTTCAAAGGGGATGACACTCTAGACCCAAACTTTTATAGACCTATATCCATCCCGCCCTGCCTTTCTAAAGTCTGGGAAAGCCAAGTTAATAAACAGATCACTGATCATTTCGAATCCTACCTTACCTTCTCCGCTGTGCAATCCGGTTTCCGAGCTGGTCACAGGTGCACTTCAGCCACGCTCAAGGTCCTAAACGATATCATAACCGCCATCGATAAAAGACAGTACTGGGCAGCCATCTTCATCGACCTGGCCAATGCTTTCGACTCTGTCAATCACCGTATTCTTATCGGCAGACTCAACAGCCTTGGTTTCTCAAATTTCTGCCTCGCCTTGTTCACCAACTACTTCTCAGACAGATTTCAGTGTGTCATATCGGAGGGCCTGTTGTCCGGACCTCTGGCAGGCACTATGGGGGTACCACAGGGTTCAATTCTCGTGCCGACTCATTTCTCTGTATATATCAATGATGTTGCTCTTGCTGCTGGTGATTCCCTGATCCACCTCTACGCAGACGACACCATTTTGTATACAATAAATGTTCGTTTTGTTCGGTAATGTACATCATTTTTGTCCAAATAGCTAATTTTGTAGCGTGTTTGGTAAACAAATCCAACGTCAGGAAGCGCGTTCACAAAATGCTGACGAAATGTCCAAAGGTTCCGTAACAGTCAGTAGAAACATGTCAAACGATGTATTGAATCAATCTTTAGAATGTTTTTAACATAAATCTTGAATAACGTTCCAACCGGAGAATTACATTGACTTCAGATGAGCGATGGAACAGAGCTCCCTCTCATGTGAATGCTCATATGTCAAATAATAGTCAGGTCATGGCAGACCTGACTAATTCCCCTCTCATTCGGCCCCCCTTCACAGTAGAGGCAAAAGACAAGGTTCTACAGACTGTTGACATCTAGTGGAAGCCGTAGGAAATGCAAACTCATCCATATCTCGCTGTGATTTCAATAGGATCTTGGTTGAAAATCGACCAGCCTCAGAATTCCCACTTCCTGTTTGGATTTTTTCTCAGGTTTTTGCCTGCCATATGAGTTCTGTTACACTCACAGACATAATTCAAACAGTTTTAGAAACGTCAGAGTGTTTTCTATCCAATACTAATAATACTATGCATATATTAGCAATTATGACTGAGGAGCAGGCCGTTTACTCTGGGCACCTCTGTGCACCTTTCATCCAAGCTACTCAATACTGCCCCTGCAGCCATAAGAAGTTAACTTCTACTTCATCACAATCCCGGATCCGGGAGCACCCCCATCAGTAAAAAAGCTGACTAGCATAGCCTAGCATAGCGTCACAAGTAAATACTAGCATCTAAATATCATTAAATCACAAGTCCAAGACACCAGATGAAAGATACACATCTTGTGAATCCAGCCATCATTTCTGATTTTTAAAATGTTTTACAGGGAAGACACAATATGTAAATCTATTAGCTAACCACGATAGCAAAAGACACAACTTTTTTTTTTCACCATTTTTTTCCTGCATAGGTAGCTATCACAATTTCGACCAAATAAAGATATAAATAGCCACTAACCAAGAAACAACTTCATCAGATGACAGTCTGATAACATATTTATTGTATAGCATATGTTTTGTTAGAAAAATGTGCATATTTCAGGTATAAATCATAGTTTACCATTGCAGCCACCATCACAACTCTCACCAAAGCAACTAGAATAACTACAGCGACCATCGTGTATTACCTAAATACTCATCATAAAACATTTCTGAAAAATACACAGCATACAGCAAATGAAAGACAAAGATCATGTGAATCCAGCCAATATTTCAGATTTTTTAAGTGTTTTACAGCGAAAACACAATATAGCATTATATTAGCTTACTACAATAGCCAACCACACAACAGCATTGATTCAGGCCAACAATAGCGATAACGAATAAACCAGCAAAAGATATTAATTTTTTCACTAACCTTCTCAAACTTCTTCAGATGACAGTCCTATAACATCATATTACACAATACATATAGAGTTTGTTTCGAAAATTTGCATATTTAGCGGCACAAATCGTGGTTATACAATGAGAATAGTAGCCAAGCTGCCAACAATATGTCGGGAGAAATCTTGGGAGAGGCACCTAATCTAATCAGTAACTAATCCTAAACTTGACTAAAAAATACAGGTTGGACAGCAAATGAAAGATACATTAGTTCTTAACTTCTTGAGCCTATGGGGGCGCCATTTCGACTTTGTAAAAATGAGTTCCCAAATTAAACTGCCTCGTACTCAATTCTTGCTCGTACAATATGCATATTATTATTACTATTGGATAGAAAACACTCTCTAGTTTCTAAAACCGTTTGAATTATTTCTCTGAGTGAAACAGAACTCATTCTGCAGCACATTTCCTGTCAGGGAGTGAGATTTCAGAAATCGAGGTCCCTGTTCTGAGGTCAGTTTATAAGTCCCCATGTAAGCCATCGGGCTACATGCACTGCATACGTCTTCCTCTAGATGTCAGTAAGCGGGGAGAATTTGAATGGAGTGGATTGCGCAATCTGGGACCCTATATAAGACCGTGGAACGGAAGTACCGTCCTTTTCAACGGTGCGCCTGGCGCAAGAAGACATCACAATGGCGTCTGGCAAACGCTTTCGTTTTAGTAGTTCTATATCTCCGGTCATGTTTTTATTCGTTATAGGTGTTAAAGACATCATAAGGTAGTTAATTTAAACCGACTTATAGCAGTTTATAGCAGTTTATTGCGATTTTCTGGGATTTCTTTGTCATGCGCTTTCACGAGTTGGACACCTCTCCAGTGGGTGGCTATCGTTAGCTGCTATTTCGACAGGAGAAGAGGACATCTTTCAACCCAAAGACGATTGTTCTGGAGAAAGGACACCTTGCCCAAGATTCTGATGGAAGCTCAGCTAATAGTAAGCAGTCTTTATGCTGTTAATTCGTACTTATGTTGACAAATGTCAAATAATAATTCCGCCATGAATTTCGGTGCGTCTCGCTTTAGCGCACGCTGTATGCTTGAAGTAACGTTAATTTTAAAAATGTAACCCAGCGATTGCATTAAGAACTAATTTGTCTTTCAATTGCTGTCCAACCTGTATTTTTTTAGTCAAGTTTATGAATAGTTTTCGATTAGAATAGGTGCCTCTCCAAGATGTCGCCGGACAGATTGCTTGACGTTTTGGCCACTAATCACATTGTATAACCACGATTTGTGCCGCTAAATATGCACATTTTCGAACAAACTCTATATGCATTGTGTAATATGATGTTATAGGACTGTCATCTGAAGAATTCTGAGAAGGTTAGTGAAAAAATTAATATATTTTGGTGGTTTATACGTTATCGCTATTTTTGCCTTGAATCAATGCTGTTGTGATATTTGCTATTGTGGTAAGCTAATATAACGCTATATTGTGTTTTCGCTGTAAAACACTTAGAAAATCTGAAATATTGGCTGGATTCACAAGATCTGTGTCTTTCATCTGCTGTACGCTGTGTATTTTTAAGAAATGTTTTATGATGAGTAATTAGGTAATACACGATGGTCTCTGTAGTTATTCTAGTCGCTTTGGTGAGAGTTGTGATGGTGGCTGCAATGGTAAACTATGATTTATACCTGAAATATGCACATTTTTCTAACAAAACATATGCTATACAATAAATATGTTATCAGACTGTCATCTGATGAAGTTGTTTCTTGGTTAGTGGCTATTTATATCTTTATTTGGTCGAATTTGTGATAGCTACTGATGGAGTAAAAAAATGGTGGAGTAAAAAAGTGGTGTCTTTTGCTAACGTGGTTAGCTAATAGATTTACATATTGTGTCTTCCCTGTAAAACATTTTAAAAATTAGAAATGATGGCTGGATTCACAAGATGTGTATCTTTCATTTGGTGTCTTGGACTTGTGATTTCATGAACATTTGATTATATGATATCCCTGTGGCTTTAGGCTAGGCTATGCTAGTCAGCTTTTTTGATGGGGGGGATCCCGGATCCGGGTTTGGGAGGTGTTAGAGGTTAATGCAATCGCTGTGTTAGATTTTTTAAATTAACGTTACTACGACATACAGCGTGCGTTAAAGCGAGACCGCACCGAAATTAATGGCGGAATATGAGTTTAACATTTTTCAACAGAACAACGAATTACCATCATAAATAGTTCTTACTTTTTGATGAGCTCCCATCAGAATCTTGGGCAAGTTGTCCTTTGTCCAAAAGAATCGTTGCTCGGTTGTAGAATGTAGTCTTCAACGTTGGAATTAGCAGTAAACATTAGCCATGTGGCAAAGACGTGTCCAACTCACTATAACGCAGCACTAATAAATATCCGAAAATCGCAATATACTGATATAAACTGATATAACTCGGTTTAAAATAACAACATTATGATGTCTTTAACCTGTTTGGCGTGCAAGCCCGACGTCGGTACACTTATGACAACAGCCAGCTCAAAGTGCAGGGCGCGAAATTCAAAAGATATTTTTTTTTAAATATTTAACTTTCACACATTAACAAGTCCAAGACACCAGATGAAAGGTACACATCTTGTGAATCAAGCCAACATGTCCGATTTTTAAAATGTTTTACAGGGAAGACACAATATGTAAATCTATTAGCTAACCACGTTAGCAAAAGACACCATTTTTCATTACTCCACCAGTTATTTACTCCATCAGTAGCTATCACAAATTCGACCAAATAAAGATATAAATAGCCACTAACCAAGAAACAAATTCATCAGATGACAGTCTGATAACATATTTATTGTATAGCATATGTTTTGTTAGAAAAATGTGCATATTTCAGGTATAAATCATAGTTTACATTGCAGCTACAGTCAGAAATTGCACCGAAACCAGACAGAAAAATTACAGACACCAACGCCAAATAACTAAATACTCATCATAAAACATTTCTGAAAAATACATAGTGTACAGCAATTGAAAGACAGGCATCTTGTGATTCCAGACAATATTTCCGATTTATCAAGTGTTTTACAGCGAAAACAAAATGTAGCGTTATATTAGCTTAGCACAATAGCCAGAAACACTTGGGCGCCGGCGACTACGGCAGATATATGAAATAACATCATAAAATGGGTCTTACTTTTGCTGATCTTTCATCAGAATGTTGGACAAGGTGTCCTTTGTCCAGAACAGTCGTTGTTTGGATTCAGAACGGACACTTTCCCTCTTCATTTAGCAAGCGCGCTAGCCGGGTGCCACGACACTCTCCATGTCAACAAACGGAAGAGAACGGAACACAGCAAAACTCCCGAAAAAATTTCAATAATCTGATGAAACCATATTGAAAAAACATACTTTACGATGATATGGTGACATGTATCAAATAAAATCAAAGCCGGAGATTGTAGTCGCCTATAACGGAAGCTAAACAAAAGGCAATCACACTGTCCAGCTCGCGCTATTCAGAGTACCGAAAATGGTGGACACGAGATTCTAAGATGATGTGTTCCAACTCAGATCGAGATAATCACCTCATTTCTTCTCTCACAGCCTCTTGACAACCAGAGGAAGGTGTATGACGTGTATGTATACTAATAGGTCTTGTGCCCATGTATAGGCATGAAGAAGAACAGAGCATCGATTTCAGACGTTCCACTTCCTGGTCAGGAAAAGTGCTGCAGAATGAGTTCTGTTTCACTCAGAGAAATAATTCAAACGGTTTTAGAAACTAGAGAGTGTTTTCTATCCAATAGTAATAATAATATGCATATTGTACGAGCAAGAATTGAGTACGAGGCCGTTTGAAATGGGCACGATTTAACTGGCTACTCAATACTGCCCCTTGCAGCCATAAGAAGTTAACACCTATATCGAATAAAAACAGAGCCGGATATATCTAAGGGCTATAACGGGAGCTTTCTAGAACGACATCCAGAGGTCCTTTTTGCGTCAGGGCGAAGACAAGAAAGGGGGAACCCCACGTTGCCAGCCCATTTATAAGCTCTCAGATCTGCCCAGCAACTCCATTTCAATTCTCACTATTCGCTTACATCCAGGGGAAGGCGTATGCAGTACATCTCAACCAATAGAAGACAGGCAAATTAATAAACCGACCTCAAAACAGCCAGCAGAATTCAGCATTCTCACATCCTCATAGGAAATTTGCTCTAACTCCAGTTCTGTTTTACTCACAGATATAATTCAAACGGTTTTAGAAACTAGAGAGTGTTTTCTATCCAATAGTAATAATAATATGCATATTGTACGAGCAAGAATTGAGTACGAGGCAGTTTAATTTGGGAACGAAATTATTACAAAGTGCCAACAGCACCCCCTATTGAGAAAAGGTTAACCTATCTGGTATATTCGGGACGCTAGCGTCCCACCTCAACAACAGCCAGTGAAATTGCAGGGCGCCAAATTCAAAACAGCAGAAATCCCATAATTAAAATTCCTCGAACATACAAGTATTTTACACCATTATAAAGATAAACTTGTTGTAAATCCAGCCACAGTGTCCGATTTCAAAAAGGCTTTACGACGAAAGCACACCAAACGATTATGTTAGGTCAACACCTAGTCACAGAAAAACCCAGCCATTTTTCCAGCCAAAGAGAACAGTCACAAAAAGCAGAAATAGAGATCAAATTAATCACTAACCTTTGATGATCTTCATCAGATGACACTCATAGGACTTCATGTTACGCAATACATGTATGTTTTGTTCGATAAAGTTCATATTTATATCATAAAATCTGAGTTTACATTGGAGCGTTATGTTCAGTAATTTTTTGTCTCCAAAACATCCAGTGATTTTCCAGAGAGCCACATCAATTTACAGAAATACTCATAATAAACATTGCTAAAGGATACAATTCTTATGCATGGAATTATAGATAAACTTCTCCTTAATGCAACCGCTGTGTCAGATTTCAAAAAAACTTTTCGGAAAAAGCACAACATGCAATAATCTGAGTACGGCGCTCAGACACATAAACAAGCCATACAGATACCCGCAATGTTGTGGAGTCAACAGAAGTCAGAAATAGCATTATAAATATTCACTTACCTTTGATGATCTTCATCAGAATGCACTCCCAGGAATCCCAGTTCCACAACAAATGTTTGTTTTGTTTGATAAAGTCCATCATTTATGTCCAAATTTATGTCCAAAACCTCCTTTTTGTTTGCGCGTTTAGTACACAAATCCAAACTCAGGAGGCGCGGGCAAGTCCAGGCGAAAGTTCAGACGAAAAGTCATATTACAGTTCGTAGAAACATGTCAAACGAAGTATAGAATCAATCAGTATAGAATCAATCTTTAGGATGTTTTTATCATAAATCATCAATAATGTTTCAACCGGAGAAATCCTTTGTCCTTAGAAATGCAATGGAACGCAGCTAACTCTCACGGGAGCGCACGAGACTGAGACTGACTCGTGGCACTCTGCCAGACCCCTGACTCAATCAGCTCTCATTCCCCCCTCCTTCACAGTAGAAGCATCAAACAAGGTTCTAAAGACTGTTGACATCTAGTGGAAGTCTTAGGAAGTGCAATATGACCCCGTAGACACTGTATATTCGATAGGCAATGACTTGAAAAACTAAAAACCTCAGATTTCCCACTTCCTGGTTGGATTTTGTCTCTGGTTTTTGCCTGCCATATGAATTCTGTTATACTCACAGACATCATTCAAACAGTTTTAGAAACTTCAGAGTATTTTCTATCCAAATCTACAAATTATATGCATATTCTAGCTTTTAGGACAGAGTAGCAGGCAGTTTACTCTGGGCACATTTTTATCCAAGCTACTCAATACTGTCCCCCAGTCCCAAAGAAGTTAAACTCTGAGACTATCGATCCGACAGAATAAGAGCTATTCTTCGATACTAATTACTAGTCTGCAGCTACAAATTATGTACCCGTGAGTGCGAGGACCGACAACCGCCGAAACATCTATTCTATAAGGACATTTCTGAATGGGACTCTGAAGTACCCATTCTAACCACAAAAGACAGGCTGATGAACTTCCAACAGAAAGAAGGACAATTCCAACAGAGATCACGACACTCTGAGTGTAAATATAAATATTGATTGCAATTATTCCCGAATGAGTGAGCATTCATGTGCAAAGGATTAGCATTTCAATTGTTATAATTATCAACCGTGTATTGTCTTTTGTCTTTCGCGCCCTTCTCAGTCCATTTGTCTACCAAGCCGCCATGCCGGTTTAGCCCACTAGGGCACGTCCCCTATCATTTCCTTGTAACCATAACTACTTTGTTGTTTGTTTATGCATTTCTGTGATTATTTAGTTAGTTAATAAATAAATGATTGAGACAATTGATGTATGGATGATTAATAGTGAAGACTGGGTTCGTGCAGATAACCAACAATTTACAACATTTGGAATGAGACTAACGTGAGGTAAAGAATAATTCATTAATTAGAAGACTAATTGATTAGATATTAAAATATCTGAAAGTTATCTTAGGAAAATTATAACTTTGTAATCTGAATATGTTCCTCGGTGCCCCGTTAATTCCTAGTTAATTACATTTACCTGATTCAGTGATTCGGTGATGTCATTTACAAAATAGCTTCCAAAACTCTGGTCAGCAAACTGGATGCAGTCTATCACAGTGCCATCCGTTTTGTCACCAAAGCTAGTCGGCTGGCCCTCGCTACATATTTGTCGCCAGACCCACTGGCTCCAGGTCATCCATAAGTCTATGCTAGGTAAAGTGCCGCCTGATCTCAGCTCACTGGTCACGATAACAACACCCACCCGTAGCACGCGCTCCAGCAGGTATATCTCACTGGTCATCCCCAAAGTCAACACCTCCTTTGGCCGCCTTTCCTTCCAGTTCTCTTCTGCCAATGACTGGAACGAATTGCAAAAATCGCTGAAGCTGGAGACTTATATTTCCCTCGCTAACTTTAAACTTCAGCTATCTGAGCAGCTAACCGATCACTGCAGCTGTACATAGCCCATCTGTAAATAGCCCACCCAATCTACCTACCTCATCCCCATATTGTTTTAATTAACTTTTCTGCTCTTTTGCACACCAGTATTTCTACTTGCACATCATCATCTGCTATTTATCACTCCAATGTTAATTTGCTAAACTGAAATTACTTCGCTACTATGGCCTATTTATTGCCTTACCTCCTCACGCCATTTGCAGACACTGTATATAGACTTTCTTTTTTCTAATGTGTTATTGACTGTACGCTTGTTTATTCCTTGTGTAATTCTGTGTTGTTGTTGTGTCGCACTGCTTTGATTTATCTTGGCCAGGTCGCAGTTGTAAATGAGAACTTGTACTCAACTAGCTTACCTGGTTAAATTAAGGTGAAAAAGAAAAAAAAATTGGCACACACACACACACACACACACACACACACACACACACACACACACACACACACACACACACACACACACACACACACACACACACACACACACACACACACACACACACACACACACACACACCCTTCACACCCTTCACACTTACATTCATTAAAAAAGAAAGCCATCTGTTAGACACAGCAAAAACACTGTGAAACCCCCAGATCTACATCAGAGGCGGTCTCTACCTGATGCCAAACCATGGGTGCATCTTCATAGTCTATATCGGCTGCCTCTGTTCATCACCTCTCCTTCATCTGCATTGATCCGATAACACTTGAATGAGATGCAGCCCGTCAGTGATTGGTTACCCAGAATCCCCAGGAGCCTTGGGGCTAGATGTAGTCCCTGATTAAAGATCTTTTTTTACTTCAGGTAGAGGTACCATGAAACAAGTGTGCACGCTTGTGTGTGTGAGAGTGTGTGTGTGTGTGCGCCTGTGTGTGTGTTAATAACATGTGAACTAGGGACTCCCTGGAGGCGATGACAAGATTGGCCTCTCCCCCTAATCTTAGCTGTCACACCTTAGCTGCCACCCTGTGTATATGAGACTTAGGGGTGAACATTTTTAAAACGATGTTGGGGTCATTAACATTTAGAAAGAAATCCCTAACTGAAAAACAATGTTTTTTTTGTGTTTAAATCTTTTACTTTTTTTTTTTATCACAGAGCAGTTATTACAAAACTACCACTAACCTGTCCCGATCGACATCATAAATGGACAAATAAATTGTTAATCTTTCAAATGATTAAATTCAAATGATATAAAGTGCTCCGCACGTCATCGTCGTTAGCAGTTGGGAAAATGTCAGAGAGTGAGACAGGGAAGAGACAGCAGCAAAGCTCTGTACAGCAATACTTTGACAAGTTTAATGAGAAGGTGGTGAAATACGTAAATGCAATTGGAATTGAGCGACAGTGACAGTACAGGTGCAATGCTGTAACCATCTGAAAGGGATTGGCTCTCACTGTGAGACCCAACCCGTTGCTGGCAGCAGCGCAGGCCCCTAACATCAGACATTAGACAGGCTCTTCACACAACACACAAAAGAAGTGCAATAAGGGACAGAGTAAGAAAAGCACAGTGCTGATTACAGAAATGATTGCCGCTGTTAAGCAGCCATTTTCAATCGTAAAGGATATCGGCTTCAATGCCCATGTGGATGAACCGTGACGGCACGTATGGAGAAATTGTACAACGATTGAAAGTGCGGGCTACATAAGTGGCGTTAACAGCAGATTGTTAGACGTCTATGAACACACTGTCACCTCAACGAGCCATCACATCGATGAGAAGTGGTGAGAACATGGAGGAGAGGCACACAGCAGAGAGAGAACCTAAATTAGCATAAACTACCATGGTTGTTGAGTGGGTGGGGGACAGCAGTAAGGTGAGCGTCGTCTGGTAGGTAGCCAGGACTGAGCTAGATTGAACTGCATTGCCCCCTATCAGTCATACACGTTGTCTTATCGTGTAAACGTCGACACAATTTTAAAAAATGGGTGTTTAAACATTTATATATATTTTTTTTTTTGGGGGGGGTGTCACATGCCTTAAGTGAGTGCAGAGTTAGCATCTTACTGTGTGGATGTTGTGTCTGATTTTCTGCTGCAAAATGGATGCAACAACATACAGCAACCATCCACCATCAGTACAGAGTCTTGACACCAGGCTTCACTAAGATAAATAGAAAGCTGGAGAAGAGGCAGAGCACAGCCCTGAGGGATACACAGGCCAGGCCTGAGCTAAAACAACCAGCAACCCAATTCACTGTTAGGATAATGAGCTATTCTCTCCTCCCAGTGTTGGGATAAACCTACGTTCACTGTGTAAGTGTCTGTCTGTGTGTGTGTGTGTGTGTGTGTGTGTGTGTGTGTGTGTGTGTGTGTGTGTGTGTGTGTGTGTGTGTGTGTGTGTGTGTGTGTGTGTGTGTGTGTGTGTGTGTGTGTGTGTGTGCGTGTGTTTGTATTTCTGTGTGTGTAGTAGCCTGTCATCTCCCAGGAGTGTTTGGGTAAATCTACATGCTGCACGTTGGCATAAGAGGATTTGGCTTCTTCGTTGTCGTGGTAATGAGCTGTGATAAACACAGGCTTTACTCCTCTCCCACACACGTACAAACAAATACATACACACACACACACACACACACACACACACACACACACACACACACACACACACACACACACACACACACACACACACACACACACACACACACACACACACACACACACACACACACACACACACACACAAACTGCCCCGTCAACATACACACACTCTAATGGAAAAATAGAGGATTTACATCAGCGATGTTACCGTGGTGATTTCCCAAGAGCAGGAAGTACACGTAACTGTTCCCCCTGGGTCACACAGAAAAAATTGTTCCATTCCATCTGGCAAGACTGGAGGCTCAAATTCCTCTGAAGTTTTCCTCTGAAGTATTCAAATGGAGTGATTATCTTTGTGTTGTGTTGCTTTGCCATCATTTGTAGATTGAAATTTGCAGTTAATCAAATATGATTTGCACCTTGACTTTAAAAAGAGTACTCCTTTGCAAAATATGACATGATAATATGTTGTGTTGATGTGACGTTTAGATAAATCAGAACAAAGCTACCATTTACTGTATTTTGCTTGCCTTTATTGGTGCTAAACTGACAAGTTGCTAGTCAATAAAGAGGTTATTTCATAGTGCATGTAAACTGCTTAGCCCCAACCTGGCTGATTGCTATGAAACCATCTCCATTAACAGACAGTCAACCTTTTGAAGTGAACACTGTCTCCTCCCATTTACACACAACACAATCCTTTCCTTCCTTATCTCCTAGTTACATGTGATGGAGAGGAGTTGGATTAGGGAGACAGCCATCAGTTCACTGAGGGATTTGAACCTGCACTATCATGATCAAATACCTGGGCTTGGCCACTCACATGAGACCAGTAGAACTGAATGTCACAAGGGTGTGTCTGTGTGTATGTGTGTATATTTGTGTCTGTGTGTGTGTGTGTGTGTGTGTGTGTGTGTGTTTGCATGTGTGCGTGTGTGCGCGTGTGTGTGCGTGTGTGTGTGTGTGTGAGTGTTTGTTAATGATGTGTCTTTATCTCCTCTCTCTGTGGTCCATCCACCCTGAGTGGGGGGAGGTCACTTACTCTGGGTAGGAGATGCATCGGGGGCTTGTCAAAGCAAATCAAATGTTATTGGTCACAGCAGACGTATCTGCGGGTGTAGAGAAATGCTTGTGTTCCATCAGTGCAGTAATATCTAACAATTCACATCAAAACATACAAATCAAAAAACTAAAAGAATGAAGTTAAGAAATATATAAATATTAGGACGAGCAATGTCGGAGTGGTATTGACTCAAATACGGTAGAATATAATACAGTATACATTGTACATAGGAGATGAGTAAAGCTATGAACACATTATTAAAGTGACTAGTGTTCCACTATTAAAGTTACCAGCGATTCCATGTCTACAGTTGAAGTCGGAAGTTTACATACACTTAGGATGGAGTATTGAAACTCATTTTTCAATCACTCCACACATTTCTTGTTAAACAAACTATAGTGTTGGAAAGTCGGTTTAAGACATCTACACAAGTAACTTTTCCAACAATTGTTGACAGACAGATTATTTCACTTATAATTCACTGTACACACAATTCCAGTGGGTCACAAGTTCACATACACTAAGTTGACAGTGCCTTTAAAAAGCTCGGAGAAATCCAGAAAATTATGTCATGTCTTTAGAAACTTCTGATAGGCTAATTGACATACTTTGAGTCAATTGAAGGTGTACCTGTGGATGTATTTCAAGGTCTACTTTTAAACTCAGTGCCTCTTTGCTTGACATCATGGTAAAATCAAAAGAAGTTAGCCAAGACCTCAGAAAAAAAATTGTAGACCACCACAAGTCTGGTTATTCATCGGGAGCAATTTCCAACCGCCTGAAGGTACCACGTTCATCTGTACAAACAATAGTACGCAAGATGCTGGAAGAAACAGGTACAAAATAATATATATCCACAGTAAAACAAGTCCTATATCGACAAAAAAGCCAGACTATGGTTTGCAACTGCACATGGGGACAATGATTGTACTTTTTGGAGAAATGTCCTCTTGTCTGATGAAACAGAAATAGAACTGCTTGGCCATAATGACCATCGTTATGTTAGGAGGAAAAAGGGGGAGGCTTGCAAGCCGAAGAACACCATCCCAACCGTGAAGCACGATGGTGGCAGCATCATTTTGTGGGGGTGCTTTTCTGCAGGAGGGACTGGTGCACTTCACAAAATGGATGGCATCCTGAGGAAGAAAAACTATGTGGATATATTGAAGCAACATCTCAAGACATCAGTCAGGAAGTTAAAGCTTGGTCGCAATTGGACAATGACCCCAAGCATACTTCCAAAGTTTTGGCAAAATGGCTTAAGGACAACACAGTCAAGGTATTGGAGTGGCCATCACAAAGCCCTGACCTCAATCCTATAGAACATTTGTGGGCAGAACTGAAAAAGTGTATGTGAGCAAGGAGGCCTACAAACCTGACTCAGTTACACCAGCTCTGTCAGGAGGAATGGGCCAAAATTCACCCAACTTATTGTGGGAAGCTTGTGGAAGGCTACCCGAAACGCTTCACCCAAGTTAAAAATTTTAAAGGCAATGCTACCAAATGCTAATTGAGTGTATGTAAACTTCTGACCCACTGGAAATGTGATGAAAGTTATTAAAGCTGAAATAAATGATTCTCTCTACTATTATTCTGACATTTCACATTCTTAAAATAATGTGGTGATCCTAACTGACCTTTGACAAGGAAGTCTTACCAGGATTAAATGTCAGGAATTGTGAAAAACTGAGTTGAAATGTATGGTTTATGTAAACTTCCGACTTCAACTGTATGTAAAATATAGGGCAGCAGCCTCTAAGGTGCAGGGTTGAGTAACCAGGTGGTAGCCGGCTAGTGATGTCTATTTAACAGTCTGATGTCCTTGAGATAGAATCTGTTTTTCAGTCTCTCGGTCCCAGCTTTGATGCACCTGTACTGCCCTTGCCTTCTGGATGGTAGGGTGTCAGGTAAGGTAGAGGTGATATGATCCTTGACTAGTCTCGCAAAGCACAGAAGTGAGTGCTACGGGGCGATAGTCTTTTAGTTAAGTTACATTTGCTTTCATGGGTACAGGAACAATGGTGGACATCTTGAGTGGGGACAGCAGACTGGGATAGGGAGAGATTGAATTTGTCCGTAAACACTCCAGCCAGCTGGTCTGCGCATGCTCTGAGGACGCTGGCTATGGAGGCTGTCTGGGCCGGCATCCGACATGTTTAAATGTCTTACTCACCGCGGCCACGGAGAACCAGAGCCCACAGTCCTTGGTAGCGGGCCGCTCGGTGGCACTGTGTTATCATCAAAGCGGGCAAAGAAGGTGTTTAGCTTGTCTGGGAGCAAGACGTCGGCGTCGGCAAGTTGTGGCTGGTTTTCCCTTTATAATCTGTCAATATACATCAATGTTATTCAAAACAATCTTGAAGCATGGATTCCGATTGGTCAGATCAATATTGAAAAGTCCCTAGCACGAGTACATCCTGTTAGAGTTTCTGCTTACTTACCTATTGTTCACCTAATACCTTTTTTGCACTATTGGTTAGAGCCTGTAAGTAAGCATTTCACTGTAAGGTGATATACCTGTTGTATTGGGCGCACGTGACAAATACACTTTGATTTGATTTGCTTATAGGAATAGAGGAGAAAAATGGATTTGTGGTCAAATTTGCCAAAGGGATGGCGGTTGACGGCCTTGTACGCATCCCAGAAGTTGGAGTAGCAGTGGTCGAGAGTTTTTGCTGTGCGAGTACTACAGTCAATGTGTTGATAGAACTTCGGTAGCGTTTTCCTCAAGTTTGCTTTGTTAAAATCCCCAGGTACATTACATGCGGCCTCAGGATATGTGGTTTCCTGTCTTGATCCTTGAGTGCCGTCATGGTATCGGCTTGAGGGGGAACATACACGGCTGTGACTATAACCCAAGAGTCTTGGAGCAGCCTCTGGGATAAGTTCAATTGCACTGGGGGGTACGACGGTGGGGGGGGGGGGGGGGGGGGGGGGGGGCTTGTCAAGGTGTGTGTGTGAAAGTAAGAGTGTG
Source organism: Salvelinus namaycush (assembly GCF_016432855.1). Lineage (NCBI taxonomy): Eukaryota > Metazoa > Chordata > Actinopteri > Salmoniformes > Salmonidae > Salvelinus > Salvelinus namaycush. Next base: position 7,003,884 of record NC_052329.1, on the reverse strand, counting down.
AAAGCATGAGAGTATGTATTTTGTGTGTGTGTGTGTCTGTGCTAAGATACTGTACCATATTCAAAACCTGACCTTTGCTGAAAACCCAGAGCTCAAGTGTCCCTGAAGTTAAGCCTCCCAGAGTCACTATGAGATGAATTCAGCCTTTAAAACAAGTGATGTTAGGAGATGGAAATATACTGGAGGGACTTACATGGAGAGAAGTGTGTGTGTGTGTGTGTGTGTGTGTGTGTGTGTGTGTGTGTGTGTGTGTGTGTGTGTGTGTGTGTGTGTGTGTGGATAACTGCAGCATCACCGGAGGTCTGAAAATAAGAGAGAATAGAGAAATGTGAGAGGGCTAGTGTCACAGAGAATTTGAGTGGAGACATAAGCTAGACCCTTGCTCACTTGACTGAGGCTCAACAAATACCAAATGTGACTGTTAGACTGACAAGCTTTTATTTAAATGTGTGGTATGGCACAGTACTAAACTAATGTGCAAAAGCCATTTTATAAAGTGTTCTGATCAAATGAAATAACTTCTTATGGCTGCAGGGGCAGTATTGAGTAGCTTGGATGAAAGGTGCACAGAGCTGCCCAGACTAAACGGCCTGCTCCTCAGTCATAGTTGCTAATATATGCATATTATTATTAGTATTGGATAGAAAACACTCTGAAGTTTCTAAAACTGTTTGAATTATGTCTGTTAGTATAACAGTACTCATATGGCAGGCACAAACCTGAGAAAAAATCCAAACAGGAAGTGGGAATTCTGAGGCTGGACGATTTTCAACCAAGATCCTATTGAAATTACAGTGAGATATGGATGAGTTTGCACTTCCTACGGCTTCCACTAGATGTCAACAGTCTGTAGAACCTTGTCTGATGCCTCTACTGTGAAGGGGGGCCAAATGAGAGGGGAATTAGTCAGGTCTGCCATGACCTGACCATGCTTTGACCATGCGCGTTCACATGAGAGGGAGCTCTGTTCCATCTCTCATCTGAAGTCAATGTAATTCTCCGGTTGGAACGTTATTCAAGATTTATGTTAAAAACATTTTAAAGATTGATTCAATACATTGTTTGACATGTTTCTACTGACTGTTACGGAACTTTTGGACATTTCGTTAGCTTTTAGTGAACGCGCTTCCTGACGTTGGATTTGTTTACCAAACACGCAACAAAAATAGCTATTTGGACATAAATTATGGACATTACCGAACAAAACAAACATTTCTTGTGGAAGTGGGAGTCCTGGGAGTGCATTCCGACGAAGATCAGCAAAGGTAAGTGAAGATTTATAATGCTTTTTATGAGTTTTGTTGACTGCACAATTTGGCGGGTAACTGTATGGCTTGCGTTTGTGGCTGAATGCTGTTTTCAGATTATTGAATATTGTGTTTTGCCGTAAAGCTTTTTGAAATCTGACACAGCGGTTGCATTAAGAACAAGTGTATCTTTAATTGTATGTAAAACATGTATCTTTCATCAAAGTTTATGATGAGTATTTCTGTTATTTGACGTGGCTCTCTGCAATTTCTCCGGATATTTTGGAGGCATTTCTGAACATGGCGCCAATGTAAACTGAGGTTTTTGGATATAAATATGAACTTAATCGAACAAGACATATATGTATTGTGTAACATGAAGTCCTATGAGTGTCATCTGATGATGAGGTTAGTGATTAATTTTATCTCTATTTCTGCTTTTTGTGACTCCTCTCTTTGGCTGGAAAAATGGCAGATTTTTTCTGTGATTTGGTGGTGACCTAACATAATTGTTTGTGGTGCTTTCGCTGAAAAGCCTATTTGAAATCGGACACTTTGGTGGGATTAACAACAAGATTACCTTTAAAATGGTATAAGATGAATGGTATATGGTATATGTTTGAGGAATTTGAATTATGAAATGTCTGTTGTTTGAATTTGGCGCCCTGCACTTTCACTGGCTGTTGTCAAATCATCCCGTTAACGGGATTGCAGCCATAAGAAGATACATTTATAACTGTGTCGTAATATCATTAAAGAAGATAATATTACAGATTCCCGTATCTAAGTATTTTATTCCATTTTCCCGCTGAGACCCAGACAGAATGCCTCAAGATTACCTTCACTTCCATCTCCCTGTCACATTTCCCTCTTCACTGTTCCAGCTGAGAGGATGCAGTAGATCTAGGATTAAAATGCTGGTATCCGGAGCAAGGTACAGAAACGACCATTCTGGGCTTACATCTCAGAAACCTCGGTAAAACCACACTGAGTCGGGGAGTGTTTTTTACGAATCAGTTACCCCGAGCACTGATAACCTTTAAACACGCTTCAGGAGACGTTCTACAGGATGTGTAGAATACGTTGTCTTTTTAAGTGATTTTCTTAATGTCAGACGTGTGTGTGAGTGTGTGTGTGTGTGTGTGTGTGTGTGTGTGTGTGTGTGTGTGTGTGTGTCCAGTGGTGGAAGAAGAACCCAATTATCAAACAAAATGACTCAAGTAAAAGTGAAAGTCACCCAGTAAAATAATACTTTAGTAAAAGTATGAATAAAAAGTAAAAAGTATGAATCATTTAAAATTCCTTATATTATACAAAGCAGACGGCACAATTGTCTTGTTTTTTAAATTTACGGATAGCCAGGGGCATACTCCAACTCTCGGACATAATTTACAAATGAGGAATTTCTGTTTAGTGAGTCCACCAGATCAGAGGCAATAGGGATGACCTGGGATGTTCTCCTGATTAGTGTGTGCATTTGACAATTTGCTTGTCCTGCTAAGCATTCAAAATGTGAAGACAACTTTTGGGTGTCAGGGAAAATATATGGAGTAAAAAGTATGTTATTTTCTTAAGGAATGTAGTGAAGTAAAAGTAAAAGTAGTCAAAATTATAAATAGGAAAGTAGAGTACAGATACCCCAAACATTACTTAACCTGTTATGGCTGCAGGCCGGTGTCGGTACACTTATGACAACAGCCCGTCCAAGTGCAGGGCGCGAAATTCAAAAGATATTTTTTAGAAATATTTAACTTTCACACATTATCAAGTCCAATACAGCAAATTAAAGATAAACATCTTGTGAATCCAGCCAACATGTCCGATTTTTTAAATGTTTTACATCGAAAACACCACGTATATTTATGTTAGCTCACCACCAAATCTAAAAAAGCACAGACATTTGTCGTACTCTATTCTAGATCATACAATATGCATATTATTATTACTATTGGATAGAAAACACTCTCAAGTTTCTAAAACTGTTTGAATTATATCTGTGAGTAAAACAGAACTCATTTTGTAGCAAACTTCCATACAGGAAGTGAAAAATCTGAAAACGAGGCTCTGTTCCAGGGCCTGCCTATTTAACTGGCTTATATTTATCGATATGCATGCACTTCATACGCCTTCCACTAGATGTCAACAGGCAGTGGAAGGTGGAATGGGGTGTCTAGCTTGATCTGAGGTCGAACAAGAGCTTTTGGAGTGGTAGGTCAGGAATTTCCTTTCTCTACCTAGGCGCGCGAAGCACCTCCATATTGTCTTCTGATAAGCGTTCGGTATACACGGCTAATATCTCCGGCTCTGATTTTATTTGATACATATTAGAAAAACATCATAAAGTAGGTTTTTTCAACCGAGTTTCATCAGTTTATTCAACGTTTATTGGGACCAGTTCATGACTTGTGAGGTTTCTGTTTCTATAACTAGACACTAATGTACTTGTCCTCTTGCTCAGTTGTGCACCGGGGCCTCCCACTCCTCTTTCTATTCTGGTTAGAGCCAGTTTGCACTGTTCTGTGAAGGGAGTAGTACATAGCGTTGTACGAGATCTTCCGTTTCTTGGCAATTTCTCCCATGGAATAGACGAGTTTCAGAAGATACTGTAGATCTTTTGACCTGTAATCAAACCCACAAATTATGTTGCTCCAGATACTCAAATAGTCTAAAGAAGACCAGTTTTATATATTCTTTAATCAGAACAACAGTTTTCAACTCTGATAACAAAATTGCAACATGATCAATTAGCCTTTAAAAAGGATAAACTTGGATTAGCTAACACAACGTGCCATTGGAACACAGGAGTGATGGCTGCTGATAATGGGCCTCTGTACGCCTGGGTAGATATTCCATTAAAATCAGCCGTTTCTAGCTACAATAGTCATTTACAACATGAACAATGTCTACACTGTATATCGGCTCAATTTAATGTTATTTTAATGGACAAAAAAAATGTTTCTTTCAAAAACAAGGACATTTCTAAGTGACACCAAACTTTTGAACGGTAGTGTAGGTGTTCCTTTTGTCCAGGTGGGACAGGGCAGTGTTGAGTGCAATAGAGATTGCATCATCTGTGGATCTGTTGGGGCGGTATGCATATTGGAGTGGGTCTAGGGTTTCTGGGATAATGTTGTTGATGTGAGCCATGACCAGCCTTTCAAAGCACTTCGTGGCTATAGACGTAAGTGCTACGGGTCGGTAGTCATTTAGGCAGGTTACCTTAGTGTTCTTGGGCTCAGGGACTATGGTGTTCTACTTGAATAATGTTGTTTTAAAACCTTTTCTCAATAGGGGGTGCTGTTTGCACTTTGTAAAAATTTCGTTCCCAAATTAAACTGCCTCGTACTCAATTCTTGCTCGTACAATATGCATATTATTATTACTATTGGATAGAAAACACTCTCTAGTTTCCAAAACCGTTTGAATTATATCTGTGAGTAAAACAGAACTCGAGTTGGAGCAATTTTCCTATGAGGAAGTGAGAAATCTGAAATCTGCAGGCTGTTCTGAGGTCAGTTTATTAATTTGCATGTCTTCTATTGGTTGAGATGCACTGCATACGCCTTCCCCTGGATGTCAGCAAATAGTGAGAATTGGAATGGAGTTGCTAGGCAGATCTGAGGCATTATAAATGGGCTGGCAACGTGGGGTCCTCTCTTTCCTTCATTCGCCATGACGCAAGACAGACCTCAGGATGGCGTTCTAGAAAGCTCCCGTTATAGCCCTTAGATATATCCGGCTCTGATTTTTTTCGATATAGGTGTTAAAGACATCATAATGTTGTAATTTTAAACCGAGTTATATCAGTTTATATTAGTATATTGCGATTTTCGGGTATTTATTTGTGCTGCGTTCTAGTGAGTTGGGTACGTCTGGGCCACATGGCTAATGTTTACTGCTAATTCCAAAGTTGAAGGCGACAATCTACAACCGAGCAACGATTCTTTTGGACAAAGGACAACTTGCCCAAGATTCTGATGGGAGCTCATCAAAAAGTAAGAACTATTTATGATGTTAATTCGTTGTTCTGTTGAAAAATGTAAAACTACTATTCCGCCATTAACCTTTTCTCAATAGGGGGTGCTGTTTGCACTTTGTAATAATTTCGTTCCCAAATTAAACTGCCTCGTATTCAATTCTTGCTCGTACAATATGCATATTAGTATTACTATTGGATAGAAAACACTCTCTAGTTTCTAAAACCGTTTGAATTATATCTGTGAGTAAAACAGAACTGGAGTTGGAGCAATTTTCCTATGAGGATGTGAGAATGCTGAAATCTGCAGGCAGTTCTGAGGTCCGTTTATTAATTTGCCTGTCTTCTATTGGTTGAGATGCACTGCATACGCCTTCCCCTGGATGTCAGCGAATAGTGAGAATTGAAATGGTGTTGCTAGGCAGATCTGAGAGCTTATAAATGGGCTGGCAACGTGGGGTCCTTCCTTTCTTGTCTTCGCCATGACGCAAAAAGGACCTCTGGATGTCGTTCTAGAAAGCTCCCGTTATAGCCCTTAGATATATCCGGCTCTGTTTTTATTCGATATAGGTGTTAAAGACATCATAATGTTGTTATTTTAAACCGAGTTATATCAGTTTATATCAGTATATTGCGATTTTCGGATATTTATTAGTGCTGCGTTATAGTGAGTTGGACACGTCTTTGCCACATGGCTAATGTTTACTGCTAATTCCAACGTTGAAGGCCACAATCTACAACCGAGCAACGATTCTTTTGGAAAAAGGACAACTTGCCCAAGATTCTGATGGGAGCTCATCAAAAAGTAAGAACTATTTATGATGTTAATTCGTTGTTCTGTTGAAAAATGTTAAACTCATATTCCGCCATTAATTTCGGTGCGGTCTCGCTTTAACGCACGCTGTATGTCGTAGTAACGTTAATTTTAAAAATCTAACACAGCGATTGCATTAAGAACGAATGTATCTTTCATTTGCTGTCCAACCTGTATTTTTTTGTCAAGTTTAGGATTAGTTACTGATTAGATTAGGTGCCTCTCCCAAGATTTCTCCCGACATATTGTTGGCAGCTTGGCTACTTTTCTCATTGTATAACCATGATTTGTGCCGCTAAATATGCACATTTTCGAACAAACTCTATATGTATTGTGTAATATGATGTTATAGGACTGTCATCTGAAGAAGTTTGAGAAGGTTAGTGAAAAAATTTATATCTTTTGCTGGTTTATTCGTTATCGCTATTGTTGGCCTGAATCAATGCTGTTGTGTGGTTGGCTATTGTAGTAAGCTAATATAATGCTATATTGTGTTTTCGCTGTAAAACACTTAAAAAATCTGAAATATTGGCTGGATTCACATGATCTTTGTCTTTCATTTGCTGTATGCTGTGTATTTTTCAGAAATGTTTTATGATGAGTATTTAGGTAATACACGATGGTCTCTGTAGTTATTCTAGTTGCTTTGGTGAGAGTTGTGATGGTGGCTGCAATGGTAAACTATGATTTATACCTGAAATATGCACATTTTTCTAACAAAACATATGCTATACAATAAATATGTTATCAGACTGTCATCTGATGAAGTTGTTTCTTGGTTAGTGGCTATTTATATCTTTATTTGGTCGAAATTGTGATAGCTACCTATGCAGGAAAAAAATGGTGAAAAAAAAAAGTTGTGTCTTTTGCTATCGTGGTTAGCTAATAGATTTACATATTGTGTCTTCCCTGTAAAACATTTTAAAAATCAGAAATGATGGCTGGATTCACAAGATGTGTATCTTTCATCTGGTGTCTTGGACTTGTTATTTAATGATATTTAGATGCTAGTATTTACTTGTGACGCTATGCTAGGCTATGCTAGTCAGCTTTTTTACTGATGGGGGTGCTCCCGGATCCGGGATTGTGTGCAAGTAGAAGTTAACAGACTCAGTCAGGGACAGGTTGAAAATGTCAGTGAAGACACCTGCCAGTTGGTCAGCGCATGCTCGGAGTACATGTCCTGGTAATCTGTCGGGCCCTGCGGCCTTGTGGATGTTGACCTGTTTAACCTGTTTGGGCTGCAGGGGCAGTATTGAGTAGCCAGATAAAAGGTGCCCATTTCAAACGGCCTCGTACTCAATTCTTGCTCGTACAATATGCATATTATTATTACTATTGGATAGAAAACACTCTCTAGTTTCTAAAACCGTTTGAATTATATCTGTGAGTAAAACAGAACTCATTTGGCACAAACTTCCTGACCAGGAAGTGGAAAGTCTGAAAACTATGCTCTGTTCTAGGTCCTGCCTATAAATGGGCATGATACGTATTAGTATACATGCACGTCATACACCTTCCCCTAGATGTCAAGAGGCAGTGAGAGAAGAAATGGAGTGTTTATCTTGGTCTGAGTTGGAATAAATCCTCTTGGAATGACGTGTCACCCATTTCCTGTTTTCAGGAAGGCGCAAGAAGGAACCGGGGATTGCCTTCTGTACAGCTGTCGTTATAGGCGACTACTATCTCCGGCTTTGATTTTATTTGATACACGTGACAATATCATCGTAAAGTATGTTTTTTCAATATAGTTTTATTAGATTTTTGAAATTTAATCGGGACGTTAGGCGTGTTGCGTTGTGTGCCTTTGTTCAGGAAGGAGAGCTTCGCGCCACTTGGCTAGTGCGCTTGCTAATTCAAGAGGGAAAAAGGACGTTCTAAATCCAAACAACGATTGTTCTTGACAAAGGACCTCTTGTACAACATTCTGATGGAAGCTCATCAAAAGTAGGACCCATTTTATGATGCTATTTCATATATCTGTCGAACTGTGTACTATTAGTTTTGCGCCCAGGTTTTGGGCACTCGCTCGCCATAACGTAAGCCTTATGTCGTAATGAAGTTATTTTTAGAATTCTAACACGGCGATTGCATTAAGAACTAGTGTATCTATCATTTCCTATACAACATGTATTTTTTTGTTATGTTTATGAATAGTCATTTGGTCAGAATATGTGTGTCAGAAAAAGTGTCAGAAAAATATCCGGACGTTGTGGGAAAAATATGCTACTTTAGCACAATGTATAACCACTGATTTCAGCTCTAAATACGCACATTTTCGAACAAAACATAAGTGTATGTATAACCTGATGTTATAGGACTGTCATCTGATGAAGCTTATCAAGGTTAGTCAAAAATTATATATCTTTTGCTGCTTTGTTACGATCACTAACCTTTGCTACTGGGGAATGGCTTGTGTTTCTGGCTATTGTGGTAAGCTAATATAACGCTATATTGTGTTTTCGCTGTAAAACACTTAATAAATCGGAAATATTGGCTGGAATCACAAGATGCCTGTCTTTCATTTGCTGTACACTATGTATTTTTCAGAAATGTTTTATGATGAGTATTTAGGTATTTGACGTTGGTGTCTGTAATTATTATGGCTGCTTTCGGTGCAATTTCTGATTGTAGCTGCAATGTAAACTATGATTTATACCTGAAATATGCACATTTTTCGAACAAAACATAGATTTATTGAATAACATGTTATAAGACTGTCATCTGATGAAGTTGTTTGTTGGTTAGTTTGGTTGGTTCTTGGTTAGTTAGGTTGGCTTTGTGCATGCTACCTGTGCTGTGAAAAATGTCTGTCCTTTTTTGTATTTGGTGGTGAGCTAACATAAATATACGTGCTGTTTTCGCTGTAAAACATTTTAAAAATCGGACATGTTGGCTGGATTCACAAGATGTGTACCTTTCATTTGCTGTATTGGACTTGTTAATGTGTGAAAGTTAAATATTTCTAAAAAATATATTTTGAATTTCGCGCCCTGCACTTGAAGTGGCTGTTGTCATATTGATCCCGACTTAGGGCTTGCAGCCAGAAGAAGTTAAAGGTCTTACTCACATCGGCTGCGGAGAGTGCGATCACACATTTGTCCGCAACAGCTGATGCTCTCATGCATGTTTCAGTGTTAAAGGCCTCAAAGCGAGCATAGAAGTAATTTAGCTCATGAGGTAGGCTTGTGTCACTGGGCAGCTCGCGGCTGTGCTTCCCTTTGTAGTCAGTAATAATTTGCAAGCCACATCAAACGAGCGTTGGAACCGGTGTAGTACGATTCAATCTTAGTCCTGTATTGACGCTTTGCCTGATTGATGATTTGTCGTAGGGCATAGCGGGATTTCTTATAAGCTTCCGGGTTTCTTGAAACTCTACCCTTTAGCTCAGTGTGGATGTTGCCTGTAATCCATGGCTCCTGGTTGCGTTATGTACGTATGGTCACTGTGGGGACGATGCACTTATTGATGAAGCCAGTGACTGATGTGGTGTACTCCTCAATGCCATCGGAGGAATCCCGGAACATATTCCAGTCTGTGCTAGCAAAACAGTCCCGTGGCTGTTTCATCTGACTACTTTCTTATTGACCGAGTCACTGGTGCTTCCTGCTTTAGTTTTTGCTTGTTAGCAGGAATCAGGAGGTTAGAAATATGGTCAGATTTGCCAAATGGAGGGCGAGGGAGGGCTTTGTACGTGTCTCTGTGTGTGGAGTAAAGGTTGTCTATAGTTTTTTTCCCTCTGGTTGCACATTTAATATGCTGGTAGAAATGAGGTAAAACGGATTTAAGTTTCCTGGCATTAAAGTCCCCGGCAACTAGGAGCGCCACCTCTGGATGAGCATTTTACTGCTTGTTTTTGACCGTATACAGCTCATTGAGTGCGGTCGTAGTGCCAGCATCGGTTTGTGGTGGTAAATAGACTGCTAAGGAGAATATAGATGAAACCTCTCTTGGTAAATAGTGTGCTCAACAACTTATCATGAGATACTCTACGTCAGGTGAGAAAAACCTCGAGATTTCCTTAATTTAGGGACAGGCGTGCTGCTAGTGACCCACTTCGTCAACATCCGGTGAAATTGCAGAGTGTGAAATTCAAAAATACTAAATTCGTAATATTTTACCTCTCTGGTACAAGTGGGACGGTGTGTGTGTGTGTGTGTGTTTGTGTGTGCGTGTGTGTTTTCTCGGGATATAAAGCACAAATTTTGTACGGGTCGAACTATTTCTCTCTCTTTCAAGATCAGACAGTGTGAGTCACAAACACGCTATGATACCAACATGATCTCATGATTTGACACAGTTTGACTTCAGTATTCAACATTTCGACGACGTCACATTTCGACGGCTAAGTTTAGGCATTAATTTCGAATGGTTAAGGTAAGATAACATATGCTGTATTAGTCCATACAGGATGGAAATTTGTTTTCGACCTTTTAAAAACCTTCCCAATATAAGGGTTAAGGTATGGGATAGGAGCTCATAGCTTACACCCATCCACCATCCCCATCCACATCCACAAAACACCTTAGCAAGTCTACCTGAAGGTAATAGCGTTCACTGTTGCCCCTAGTGGCCGATTTTGATAACATCTCCTGATATCCTGGGGTCCTGGACGAACGTCGAATATTGCCTTTGATGACGAGTGACCTAGCTGAGGATACAGTGGTCAAGAGTTATAGGCCCTATATTTATATATTTGTATAATTTGGTCACGTGGTTTGTCAAACCAAATATAAATTATTAGAAAGACATTTTACATCCAGCATGATCACTAGAAACAGACAGTGATGTCAAACTTGAAATGGTCCTGAGAACGTTAGGAAAGAAATTCCCAGGAGGAGATAAGAGAGGATGGACTGAGTGCTGAGCTACTGCTGGTCTCCTCCTTCCCTCTTCATCGAGAAGGGGATAAGAGAGGATGGACTGAGTGCTGAGCTACTGCTGGTCTCGTCCGTCCCTCTTCATCGAGAAGGAGATAAGAGAGGATGGACTGAGTGCTGAGCTACTGCTGGTCTCGTCCGTCCCTCTTCATCGAGAAGGAGATAAGAGAGGATGGACTGAGTGCTGAGCTACTGCTGGTCTCGTCCGTCCCTCTTCATCAAGTCCCTGGACCTCTGAATACTGGAAAGTCTGTCTGTCTGTCTCTCTCTCTCTCTCTCTCTCTCTCTCTCTCTCTCTCTCTCTCTCTCTCTCTCTCTCTCTCTCTCTCTCTCTCTCTCTCTCTCTCTCTCTCTCTCTCTCTCTCTCTCTCTCTCTCTCTCTCTCTCTCTCTCTCTCTCTCTCTCTGTCACACACACACATATAGACACATGCACACTGACACACACACAGTCACAGACACACACACACACACACTCACATGTACGAATGCATATACGCAGGTGAACACACACACGCAGGCAAACACACGCACACATACACACGCGCACACGCATGCACACACACACTGTGCATCACTGCTGCTTTTAAATCAACCTAGGACAGGCTGAGCTTAGTCCTTCATTCACATGCAATCTGACAGTAATTGCTGAGTGCTTTTTGCCTGTTTTTCAAATCCGACAGTGACCTTGCCTCTGTAACATCATTAGTCAAAGAGAAATAAGCCCCTCGGAATATCTGGCTTGGCTTGACGAGCGTTTTAAAGAAATCCCTGCTGCCCCGCTGTGTGTGTGTGTACCTACACGTGTTCATTGGCAGGGTCATGTCTGTGTATGTGTGCAGCCAGGTCGTTTAAGATTGATCTCAAAATTGGACGTCAGGAAATGCCTTCAAAACTGTCAACTAGGGGTAACAGTGAGCGCTATTATCATCCAGTAGGCTTGGGTTTCTCTAGGGCTTCGTGGACAGGGGTGGTGAACAGGCATAATCCCATGACTCTAGTCCAGAATGTTGTGTGTTCTTAAACCATATTTTAAGTGGTGTGCCTAAACTTAACCCTTATCTTAACCATTAGGAATGAGTGCCTAAACTTAACCCTTATCTTAACGATTAGGAATGAGTGCCTAAACTTAACCCTTATCTTTACCATTAGGAATGAGTGCCTAAACTTAACCCTTATCTTAACCATTAGGAATGAGTGCCAAAACTTAACCCTTATCTTAACCATTAGGAATGAGTGACTGAACCATTTAATTTTACGTTTGGAGAAATGTAATGATATAGAGCAGCAGGAGCAACAAAAACACTTCGAAATTTGACGTTTGGAGAATGTGGATGAATGTGTAATTCTGTAGTGTAAGTGAGTGAGTGAGTGAGTGAGTGAGTGAGTGAGTGAGTGAGTGAGTGAGTGAGTGAGTGAGTGAGTGAGTGAGTGAGTGAGTGAGTGAGTGAGTGAGTGAGTGAGTGAGTGAGTGTGTGTTAGCCTAGGGAGAGTGGCAGAATGTATCAGGATAGTTTCCAAGGGAGTGTCGTTATCTGAGAGAGAGGGAATTAAAACTGCATGAGAGAGAGAGAGAGAGAGAGAGAGAGAGACTGCAGTGGTAATGTAATCTCATTGGTATGATTATTGCTCTGTGTCATATGTCCATCGATGGCTTTGCGTGTGTGTGTGGAGGGATTCTAGAGACAGAAGACACAGGGTTATAGAGACAGAGGAGACAGGGATTCTAGAGACAGAGGATACAGGGATTCTAGAGACAGAGGATACAGGGATTCTAGAGACAGAGGATACAGGGTTATAGAGACAGAGGAGACAGGGATTCTAGAGACAGAGGATACAGGGATTCTAGAGACAGAGGATACAGGGATTCTAGAGACAGAGGATACAGGGATTCTAGAGACAGAGGATACAGGGATTCTAGAGACAGAGGATACAGGTTTATAGAGACAGAGGATACAGGGATTATAGAGACAGAGGATACAGGGATTCTAGAGACAGAGGATACAGGTTTATAGAGACAGAGGATACAGGGATTCTAGAGACAGAGGATACAGGGATTCTAGAGACAGAGGAGACAGGGTTATAGAGACAGAGGATACAGGGATTATAGAGACAGAGGAGACAGGGATCTAGAGACAGAGGAGAAAGGGATTCTAGAGACAGAGGAGACAGGGATTCTAGAGCCAGAGGAGACAGGGATTCTAGAGACAGAGGAGACAGGGATTCTAGAGACAGAGGAGAAAGGGATTCTAGAGCCAGAGGAGAAAGGGATTCTAGAGCCAGAAGAGACAGGGATTCTAGAGACAGAGGAGACAGGGATTCTAGAGACAGAGGAGACAGGGATCTAGAGACAGAGGTGACAGGGATTCTAGAGACAGAGGATACAGGGATTTTAGAGACAGAGGAGAAAGGGATTCTAGAGCCAGAGGAGACAGGGATTCTAGAGACAGAGGAGACAGGGATTCTAGAGACAGAGGAGACAGGGATCTAGAGACAGAGGAGACAGTGATTCTAGAGACAGAGGAGACAGGGATCCTAGAGACAGAGGAGACAGGGATTCTAGAGACAGAGGAGACAGGGATTCTAGAGCCAGAGGAGACAGGGATTCTAGAGCCAGAGGAGACAGGGATTCTAGAGACAGATGAGACAGGGATTCTAGAGGCAGATGAGACAGGGATTCTAGAGACAGAGGAGACAGGGATTCTAGAGACAGAGGAGACAGGGATTCTAGAGACAGAGGAGAAAGGGATTCTAGAGCCAGAGGAGAAAGGGATTCTAGAGCCAGAAGAGACAGGGATTCTAGAGACAGAGGAGACAGGGATTCTAGAGACAGAGGAGACAGGGATCTAGAGACAGAGGTGACAGGGATTCTAGAGACAGAGGATACAGGGATTTTAGAGACAGAGGAGAAAGGGATTCTAGAGCCAGAGGAGACAGGGATTCTAGAGACAGAGGAGACAGGGATTCTAGAGAGAGAGGAGACAGGGATCTAGAGACAGAGGAGACAGTGATTCTAGAGACAGAGGAGACAGGGATCCTAGAGACAGAGGAGACAGGGATTTTAGAGACAGAGGAGAAAGGGATTCTAGAGCCAGAGGAGACAGGGATTCTAGAGACAGAGGAGACAGGGATTCTAGAGACAGATGAGACAGGGATTCTAGAGGCAGATGAGACAGGGATTCTAGAGACAGAGGAGACAGGGATCCTAGAGACAGAGGAGACAGGGATTCTAGAGACAGAGGAGACAGGGATTCTAGAGACAGAGGAGAAAGGGATTCTAGAGACAGAGGAGACAGGGATTCTAGAGACAGAGGAGACAGGGATTCTAGAGACAGAGGAGACAGGGATTCTAGAGACAGAGGAGAAAGGGATTCTAGAGACAGAGGAGACAGGGATTCTAGAGACAGAGGAGACAGGGATTCTAGAGACAGAGGAGAAAGGGATTCTAGAGACAGAGGAGACAGGGATTTTAGAGACAGAGGAGACAGGGATTCTAGAGACAGAGGAGACAGGGATCCTAGAGACAGAGGAGACAGGGATTCTAGAGACAGAGGAGACAGGGATTCTAGAGACAGATGAGACAGGGATTCTAGAGACAGAGGAGACATGGATTCTAGAGACAGAGGAGACAGGGATTCTAGAGACAGAGGAGAAAGGGATTCTAGAGACAGAGGAGACAGGGATTCTAGAGACAGAGGAGACAGGGATTCTAGAGACAGAGGAGACAGGGATTCTAGAGACAGAGGAGAAAGGGATTCTAGAGACAGAGGAGACAGGGATTTTAGAGACAGAGGAGACAGGGATTCTAGAGACAGAGGAGACAGGGATCCTAGAGACAGAGGAGACAGGGATTCTAGAGACAGAGGAGACAGGGATTCTAGAGACAGATGAGACAGGGATTCTAGAGACAGAGGAGACATGGATTCTAGAGACAGAGGAGACAGGGATTCTAGAGACAGAGGAGACAGGGATCCTAGAGACAGAGGAGACAGGGATTCTAGAGACAGAGGAGACAGGGATTCTAGAGACAGAGGAGACAGGGATTCTAGAGACAGAGGAGACAGGGATTATTTAGCCAGAGGAGACAGGGATTCTAGAGACAGAGGAGACAGGGATCTAGAGACAGAGGAGACAGGGATTCTAGAGACAGAGGAGACAGGGATTCTAGAGACAGAGGAGACAGGGATTCTAGAGACAGAGGATAAAGGGATTCTAGAGACAGAGGAGACAGGGATTCTAGAGACAGAGGAGACAGGGGAGACAGGGATTCTAGAGACAGAGGAGACAGGGATTCTAGAGACAGAGGAGAAAGGGATTCTAGAGACAGAGGTTCTAGAGACAGAGGAGACAGGGATTTTAGAGACAGAGGAGACAGGGATTCTAGAGACAGAGGAGACAGGGATTCTAGAGACAGAGGAGAAAGGGATTCTAGATACAGAGGAGACAGGGATTCTAGAGACAGAGGAGACAGGGATTCTAGAGACAGAGGAGACAGGGATTCTAGAGACAGAGGAGACAGGGATTCTAGAGACAGAGGAGACAGGGATCTAGAGCCAGAGGAGACAGGGATTCTAGAGACAGAGGAGACAGGGATTTTAGAGACAGAGGAGACATGGATTCTAGAGACAGAGGAGACAGGGATTCTAGAGACAGAGGAGACATGGATTCTAGAGCCAGAGGAGACAGGGATTCTAGAGACAGAGGAGACAGGGATTTTAGAGACAGAGGAGACAGGGATTTTAGAGCCAGAGGAGACAGGGATTCTAGAGACAGAGGAGACAGGGATTCTAGAGACAGAGGAGACAGGGATTCTAGAGACAGAGGAGACAGGGATTCTAGAGACAGAGGAGACAGGGATTCTAGAGACAGAGGAGACAGGGATCTAGAGACAGAGGAGACAGGGATTATTTAGACAGAGGAGACAGGGATCCTAGAGACAGAGGAGACAGGGATTCTAGAGAGGGATCTTTTGTAAAAAATATATACCTATTGTCACCTCTTCTCGTTGTTTTAGAGTGGGAGAGTGATTGTTATTTCAGCTCTATTACAGAATATGTCTATTTGTGGATAGTAAATCCTAAATGGCTGCCCGTGGGACAGAAATGACATAAATGAAAGCCTCTACTGTTATCCAACTCACATATCCAGTGTGTTCCACATTACAATTGAAATGTGGTTTGTGGGTACAGAGTCAATGGGAATATATGACACACCTTCCCTCCCCCATGCAATGACGTCCCAGACAGACAGGGAGACAGACAGACAGATGGACTGACAGACAGGGAGACAGGCAGAGAGACATACAGACAGACAAACAGGGTGAAAGGTAGTAATAAGAAACTAGGGACTAATTAGGTAAGCCTGGTCCTGACTCCATGATAGGTGATGGGTCTCCATCTTAATCATTCTGAACAAACAAGGACAGAGAGCGAGACAGAGAGAGACAAAGAGACCAAGAGAGAGTGAGGGACAGAGAAAGACAAAGAGAGATAGAGAGAGTAAGGGACAGATAGAGACAAAGAGAAAGAGAGAGAGTGAGCGAGACAGAGACAGAGACAGAGACAGAGACAGAGACAGAGAGAGTGAGAGTGAGAGTGAGAGTGAGAGTGAGAGTGAGAGTGAGTGAGTGTGAGTGTGAGTGAGTGAGTGAGAGTGAGTGAGTGAGTGAGTGAGTGAGTGAGTGAGTGAGTGAGTGAGTGAGTGAGTGAGTGAGTGAGTGAGTGAGTGAGTGAGTGAGTGAGTGAGTGAGTGAGTGAGTGAGTGAGTGAGAGAGAGACAGACAGACAGACAGACAGACAGACAGACAGACAGACAGACAGACAGACAGACAGACAGACAGACAGACAGACAGACAGACAGACAGACAGACAGACAGACAGACAGACAGACAGACAGACAGACAGACAGACAGACAGACAGACAGACAGACAGACAGACAGACAGACAGAACGAGAGAGAGAAGGGGTGTGTTTTAACTCATGTTAGCTGTCAGTCATCTAAGTGATTAGAATCTACCAGAGCAGAGTGGAGGCCTGTTTACCTGGAGCATTAATTTACCTCCACTGTCTCCTCCCCGCAATCAAACCCCTGAGGAAAGCCTCCAACACACACCCTCACACACACACAATCTATCCTCAATCCCTCTGTGATTTAACACACGCTCTGACAACATCAGGAAGGAAACGGGAACTTGATAAATAAATATTATTAACAGATTGAATTGTGTTTTTTCAAAACCTGGGAATTACAGTGTGTATTTCTAACAATTAAAACAAAGAGCCTATTTTAAAAACCCGCAAAAAACACTCAAGTGATCACAGTGGTAATTGTCCCATATACTCTTATGAAGACTTGAGAACATATTTGTTAGTCAAGAAAATGAATGATGTGCTCCACTGTCTCTGCTTCTCTCTCCTTAGGGCTCTGGTGTAACTCAAACACACACACTGCCTTCCCTGCTTTCATGTCAAACTACTTACATCTTTCAGCATATTCTCTCTCTCCTGATTGGCAACACTCCTTCCGTCTTTCAACCTGTCCTTCCTGTCTACTTCCCCCTGTATCCAGATGCCAATAAAAAACAACTTTTCAGAAACCAATTGAAGTAATATAATAAGCATGCTGGTTGCTAAGTAATTCATGGGGGGTGTGTTAATAGCTTTCACTTTAGCATGGAGGTTTCACCTCTCTCTCTCCCTCTCTCTCTCTCTCTCTCAATTCAATTCAATTCAATTCAATTCAATTCAATTGACTTTATTGACATGGCAAGTTCATTATTACTTACATTGTCAAAGTATACATATCGAAAAATAAAAATCTAATATATATGTATATATATACAAAATATATATATATTTATATATAAATAAATGGTGGAACCAACAGTAATAATAATAATAGTAGTAGTGGACATGGGATTACCATCAACAACTACAACAACAATATTAATCAGAACAACAATATATTAAATCAATGGTAGTAGACCAGTGTCAATATGACTTGAGAAGACATATGACCTGGTATGAAAGACAAAACAAAACTAAGCTAAATGGGAAATATTATCAACATTACTTTGCATTTTTCACTGGCTGTCCCTCAGGTTGTGGCAGGAGGACACATATTTGGCTGCCAAAACTGCACATTTTGGCTTTTCACCCAATAAATATTTGATTTTTTCTTCATCTTTTATAGTTTCAAATTCTTTGTATTGAGTTATAATTTTGGGAAAGAAATATGCTCTTAGGTCTGAGTATTTGTCACAGTGTAGTAGGAAATGCACCTCTGTCTCTACCTCTCCCCTGGAGCAGAGTGAGCACAGCCTGTCCTCTCTGGGCAGCCAGGTTTGTCTGTGACGACCGGTCTCTATAGCCAGACTGTGCTCACTGAGTCTGTACCTAGTCAATGTTTTCCTCAGTTTTCTATCAGTCACAGTGGTCAGATAGTCTGCCACCATGTACTGTCTGTTTAGAGCCAAATAGCATTGAAGTTTACTTTGATTTTTTGTGGTGTCTTTCCAATAGGTGATATATTTTTCTTTTTGTTTTGTGATGATTTGGTTGGGCCAGATTTTCTGAGGGCTGTCCCGAGGCTCTATGGGGTTGGTTTGGGTTGGTGAACTGAGCCTCAGAACTAGCTGGCTGAGGGGACTCTTCTCTGGTTTCATCTCTTGACATTGTAGAGCTGTGTGATGGAATGTTTTGGGGTCACTTGTTTTTAGATGGTTGTAATATTTGATGGCTCTTTTTTCTATTCGAATGAGGAGGGGGTATTGGCCCAATTCTGCCCTACATGCGTTATTTGGAGTTTTTCTTTGTACTTGCAATACAGTCTTGCAAAACTCTGCATGCAATATTTCAATTGGATGTTTGTCCCATTTGGTAAATTCATTATTAGAGAGTGGACCCCATACTTCACTGCTTCTCTCCCTCTCTCTCTCTCTCTCTCTCTCTCTCTCTCTCCCTCTCTCTCTCTCTCTCTCTCTGTCTCTCTCTCCCTCTCTCTCTCTCTCTCTCTTCCTCTTTCTCTCTCTCTTTCTCTCTCTCTCTCTCTCTCTCTGGCTCTCTATGTCTCTCTCTCTCTCTGAGGATTCTGTTGTGGAATTCTGGCACGTTGGTACCGACAGCTGTTGCTTCGTAGAGAACGGTAATTATGTTTAAGTGCTTTCTGCTTCTCATCAATAGCCGTAATTATGGGGGAGTCGAGAGCTCAGCCGAGTCGCTTGGAAATCGACACCTCCTCCCTTTCCGACACAACGACTGTGATGAAACACTGGAATGGGAACACTAGTGAATTAAGAAAAACAGAGAGAAGGAGAGAGACACAGAGAGGGAGAGATAGAGAGACAGAGAGGGAGAGAGGGAGAGAGGGAAAGAAAGAGAGTCAGAGAGTGTGGGAGAGAGAGAGAGAGAGAGGGAATTCAAAGTTCATTTTTGAAAACCATTATGGTTGTCGTGCAGCTGGGGAAACACCTCTGGGACTCTCTGTCCCTCAGTACAGGAGGGAGAAACAGCCCCCCTGCCAACCACGCATCTCTCAAGCTACTCAAGGTTTCAGATGATACCACCCTGGTCGAGTCCATGTGCCAGAGAGAGGTTTACCGGATGGTGGCCGGTTGCAGTCTCAAAACCGTGGAGATGGTAATTGACTTCAGGAAGCGTCCCTCATCACCTCTACTCCTTGAAATCAATGGCTCAGCTCTAAGCAGGACAGAGTAATTTATATTCCTGGGGACCATCATCTCCCACAACCTCTAGTGGGAGGACAACATCACAGCCCTAGTGGGAGGACAACATCACAGTCTCTAGTGGGAGTACAACATCACAGCCTCTAGTGGGAGGACAACATCACAGCCTCTAGTGGGAGGACAACATCACAGTTTCTAGTAGGAGGACGACATCACAGCCTCTAGTGGGAAGACAACATCACAGTATCTATTGGGAGGACAACATCACAGCCTCTAGTGGGAGGACAACATCACAGTTTCTAGTAGGAGGACAACATCACAGCCTCTAGTGGGAGGACAACATCACAGTATCTATTGGGAGGACAACATCACACCCTCTAGTGGGAGGACAACTTCACAGCCTCTAGTGGAAGGACAACATCACAGCCTCTAGTGGGAGGACAACATCACAGTCTCTAGTAGGAGGACAACATCACATGTTCTATTTGGAGGACAACATCACAGTATATATTGGGAGGACAACATCACAGTATCTAGTGGGAGGACAACTTCACAGCCTCTAGTGGAAGGACAACAGCATAGCCTCTATTGGGAGGACAACATCACAGCCTCTAGTGGGAGGACAACATCACAGCCTCTAGTGGGAGGACAACATCACCGTTTCTAGTGGGAGGACACCATAACATGTTCTATTGGGAGGACACCATCACAGTGTCTAGTGGGAGGACAACATCACAGCCTCTAGTGGGAGGACAACATCACAGCCTCTCGTGGGAGGACACCATCACATGTTCTATTGGGAGGACAACATCACATGTTCTATTGGGAGGACAACATCACAGGCTCTAGTGGGACGACAACATCACAGCCTCTCGTGGGAGGACAACATCACAGCCTCTAGCGGGAGGACAACATCACAGCCTCTAGTGGGAGGACAACATCACATGTTATATTGGGAGGACAACATCACAGGCTCTAGTGGGACGACAACATCACAGCCTTTAGTGGGAGGACAACATCACCGCCTCTAGGGGGAGGACAGCATCACAGCCTCTAGCGGGAGGACAACATCACAGTTTCTAGTAGGAGGACAACATCACAGCCTCTAGTGGGAGGACAACATCACAGTATCTATTGGGAGGACAACATCACACCCTCTAGTGGGAGGACAACTTCACAGCCTCTAGTGGGAGGACAACATCACAGCCTCTAGTGGGAGGACAACATCACAGTTTCTAGTAGGAGGACAACATCACAGCCTCTAGTGGGAGGACAACATAACAGTATCTATTGGGAGGACAACATCACACCCTCTAGTGGGAGGACAACTTCACAGCCTCTAGTGGAAGGACAACATCACAGCCTCTAGTGGGAGGACAACATCACAGTCTCTAGTAGGAGGACAACATCACATGTTCTATTTGGAGGACAACATCACAGTATATATTGGGAGGACAACATCACAGTATCTAGTGGGAGGACAACATCACATGTTCTATTTGGAGGACAACATCACAGTATATATTGGGAGGACAACATCACAGTATCTAGTGGGAGGACAACTTCACAGCCTCTAGTGGAAGGACAACATCACAGTATCTATTGGGAGGACAACATCACAGCCTCTAGTGGGAGGACAACATCACAGCCTCTAGTGGGAGGACAACATCACAGTATCTATTGGGAGGACAACATCACAGCCTCTAGTGGGAGGACAACATCACAGCCTCTAGTGGGAGGACAACATCACCGTTTCTAGTGGGAGGACACCATAACATGTTCTATTGGGAGGACACCATCACAGTGTCTAGTGGGAGGACAACATCACAGCCTCTAGTGGGAGGACAACATCACAGCCTCTCGTGGGAGGACACCATCACATGTTCTATTGGGAGGACAACATCACATGTTCTATTGGGAGGACAACATCACAGGCTCTAGTGGGACGACAACATCACAGCCTCTCGTGGGAGGACAACATCACAGCCTCTAGCGGGAGGACAACATCACAGCCTCTAGTGGGAGGACAACATCACGTGTTATATTGGGAGGACAACATCACAGGCTCTAGTGGGACGACAACATCACAGCCTTTAGTGGGAGGACAACATCACCGCCTCTAGGGGGAGGACAGCATCACAGCCTCTAGGGGGAGGACAGCATCACAGCCTCTAGCGGGAGGACAACATCACAGTTTCTAGTAGGAGGACAACATCACAGCCTCTAGTGGGAGGACAACATCACAGTATCTATTGGGAGGACAACATCACACCCTCTAGTGGGAGGACAACTTCACAGCCTCTAGTGGGAGGACAACATCACAGTTTCTAGTAGGAGGACAACATCACAGCCTCTAGTGGGAGGACAACATCACAGTATCTATTGGGAGGACAACATCACACCCTCTAGTGGGAGGACAACTTCACAGCCTCTAGTGGGAGGACAACATCACAGTCTCTAGTAGGAGGACAACATCACATGTTCTATTTGGAGGACAACATCACAGTATATATTGGGAGGACAACATCACAGTATCTAGTGGGAGGACAACTTCACAGCCTCTAGTGGAAGGACAGCATCACAGTATCTATTGGGAGGACAACATCACAGCCTCTAGCGGGAGGACAACATCACAGCCTCTAGTGGGAGGACAACATCACATGTTATATTGGGAGGACAACATCACAGGCTCTAGTTGGACGACAACATCACAGCCTCTAGTGGGAGGACAACATCACCGCCTCTAGGGGGAGGACAGCATCACAGCCTCTCGTGGGAGGACACCATCACATGTTCTATTGGGAGGACAACATCACAGGCTCTAGTGGGACGACAACATCACAGCCTTTAGTGGGAGGACAACATCACCGCCTCTAGGGGGAGGACAGCATCACAGCCTCTAGTGGAAGGACAACATCACAGCCTCTAGTGGGAGGACAACATCACGGCCTCTAGTGGGAGGACAACATCACAGCCTCTAGTGGGAGGACAACATTATAACAGACTACTGAGTATCTACTTCCTGTGTCAGCTGAGGAAACTCTCACAAACAATACTGATCCGGTTCTACATGGCCATCATTGAATCCATCCCCACCTCCTCAATCACTGTCTGGTTGGGGAACGTGTCTGCCTGGTCAAATGGCGAAATGTGACAGACTGTCCGGTCTGTTGAGAGGGTCATCGGCTGCCACCTGCCCTCTATCAAAATGCTACACGGCTCCAAGGCAAGGAAGTGTGCTGGAAAGATCATTGCTGACCCCGTCAACCCTGGACACCCCCTCTTTCAAAGTCTCCCTGGTTCAGGTCAATCACGACCATAACCTCCCTCCACCTGAACAGCTCAATCCCCCGCGTTGTGGACCTCATCAACCGGACACCTGGTCCACGATGATCTCATCCTTCATGGACTATGCTCCCTGCACTTTCATAGAACTGCTCATTGATCTTTGAACTCTCTACACATCCTGCACCTTCCTTTTGATTGATTGGATACTTTCCCAATCGCATCCTGTAAATTGCTTTATTTATACATCTATACATGCACAATTCATAGTGTAGCTTGTAGAGTTTCTAGTGTTGTTTTAAGCTTGTTGTTCATTGTGTACATAATGTACAGTTGAAGTCGGAAGTTTACATACACTTAGGTTGGAATCATTAAAACTCGTTTTCCAACCACTCCACACATTTGTAGTTAAAACCTTTTCTCAATAGGGGGTGGTGTTGGCACTTTGTAATAATTTCGTTCCCAAATTAAACTGCCTCGTACTCAATTCTAGCTCGTACAATATGCATATTATTATTACTATTGGATAGAAAACACTCTCTAGTTTCTAAAACCGTTTGAATTATATCTGTGAGTAAAATAGAACTGGAGTTAGAGCAATTTTCCTATGAGGATGTGAGAATGCTGAATTCTGCTGGCTGTTCTGAGATCCGTTTATAAATCTGCCTGTCTTCTATTGGTTGAGATGCACTGCATACGCCTTCCCCTGGATGTCAGCGAATAGTGAGAATTGAAATGGTGTTGCTAGGCAGATCTGAGAGCTTATAAATGGGCTGGGAACGTGAGGTCCGTCCTTTGTTCACTTCGCCAGGACGCAGAAAGGACATCTGGCTGTCGTTATAGAAAGCTCCCTTTATAGCCCTTAGATATACCCGGCTCTGTTTTTATTCGATATAGGTGTTAAAGACATCATAATGTTGTTATATTAAACCGAGTTATATCAGTTTATATCATTATATTGCGATTTTCGGATATTTATTTATGCTGCGTTTTAGGGAGTTGGACACGTCTTTGCCACATGGCTAATGTTTACTGCTAATTCCAACGTTGAAGGCGACAATCTACAACCGAGCAACGATTCTTTTGGACAAAGGACACCTTGCCCAAGATTCTGATGGGAGCTCATCAAATAGTAAGAACTATTTATGATGTTAATTCGTTGTTCTGTTGAAAAATGTAAAAATACTATTCCGCCATGAATCTCAGTGCGGTCTCGCTTTAACGCACGCTGTATGTCGTAGTAACGTTAATTTTAAAAATCTAACACAGCGATTGCATTAAGAACTAATGTATCTTTCATTTGCTGTCCAACCTGTATTTTTTAGTCAAGTTTAAATTTAGTTACTGATTAGATTAGGTGCCTCTCCCAAGATTTCTCCCGACATATTGTTGGCAGTTTGGCTACTTTTCTCATTGTATAACCACGATTTGTGCCGCTAAATATGCACATTTTCGAACAAACTCTATATGTATTGTGTAATATGATGTTATAGGACTGTCATCTGAAGAAGTTTTGAGAAGGTTAGTGAAAAAATGTATATCTTTGCTGGTTTATTTGTTATCGCTATTGTTGGCCTGAATCAATGCTGTTGTGTGGTTGGCTATTGTAGTAAGCTAATTTAATGCTATATTGTGTTTTCGCTGTAAAACACTTAAAAAATCTGAAATATTGGCTGGATTCACAAGATCTTTGTCTTTCATTTGCTGTATGCTGTGTATTTTTCAGAAATGTTTTATGATGAGTATTTAGGTAATACACAATGGTCTCTGTAGTTATTCTAGTTGCTTTGGTGAGAGTTGTGATGGTGGCTGCAATGTTAAACTATGATTTATACCTGAAATATGCAAATTTTTCTAACAAAACATATCCTATACAATAAATATGTTATCAGACTGTCATCTGATTAAGTTGTTTCTTGGTTAGTGGCTATTTATATCTTTATTTGGTCGAAATTGTGATAGCTACCTATGCAGGAAAAAAATGGTGGGAAAAAAAAGTTGTGTCTTTTGCTATCGTGGTTAGCTAATAGATTTACATATTGTGTCTTCCCTGTAAAACATTTTAAAAATCAGAAATGATGGCTGGATTCACAAGATGTGTATCTTTCATCTGGTGTCTTGGACTTGTGATTTAATGATATTTAGATGCTAGTATTTACTTGTGACGCTATGCTAGGCTATGCTAGTCAGCTTTTTTACTGATGGGGGTGCTCCCGGATCCGGGATTGTGATGAAGTAGAAGTTAACAAACTATAGTTTTGGCAAGTCAGTTATTACAAGTAATTTTTCCAACAATTGTTTACAGACAGATTATTTCACAGATTATTTCATGTCGGTCAGAAGTTAACACTTGACTGTGCCTTTAAACAGCTTGGAAAATTCCAGAAAATTATGTCATGGCTTTAGAAGCTTCT
The DNA here is from genome assembly GCF_016432855.1 of Salvelinus namaycush. NCBI lineage: Eukaryota > Metazoa > Chordata > Actinopteri > Salmoniformes > Salmonidae > Salvelinus > Salvelinus namaycush. Next base: position 6,978,586 of record NC_052329.1, on the reverse strand, counting down.
AATAGGCTAATTGACATAATTTGAGTCAATTGGAGGTGTACCTGTGGATGTATTTCGAGACCTACCTTGTAAATTGTAGACCTCCACAAGTCTGGTTCATCCTTGGGAACAATTTCCAAATGCCTGAAGGTACCACGTTCATCTGTACAAACAACAGTACGCAAGTATAAACACAATGGGACCACGCAACCGTCATACCGCTCAGGAAGGAGACACTTTCTGTCTCCTGGAGATTAATGTACTTTGGTGTGAAAAGTGCAAATAAATCCCAAAACAACAGCAAAGGACCTTGTGAAGATGCTGAAGGAAACAGGTACAAAAGTATCTATATCCACAGTAAAACAAGTCCTATTGTCACGTTCCTGACCTGTTTTCCGTTGTTTTTTGTATGTGTTTAGTATGGTCAGGGCGTGAGCTGGGTGGGTAGTCTATGTTATGTGTTTCTATGTTGGGTTCAATGTGTTGCCTGATATGGTTCTCAATTAGGGGCAGGTGTTTGACGTTTCCTCTGATTGAGAACCATATTAAGGTAGGCTGTTCTCACTGTTTGTTTGTGGGTGATTGTCTTCCGTGTTTGTGTTTGTTACCACACGGGACTGTATCGTTTGTGCTAGTCTGTACCTGTTCGTGCGTTCTTCGTGTTTATGTAAGTTCTTATGTTCAGGTCGGTCTACGTCGTTTGTTATTTTGTAATCTATTCAAGTGTTCTTCGTGTTTAGTCTTGCCTTAATAAGAAGATTTATTAAGGCAAGACTAAACACAAAGTATTTCATCAACCGCTGCGTTTTGGTCCGATCCCTACTCCTCCTCTTCAGAAGAAGAGGAGGAAAACAGCCGTTACACCTATGTCAACATAACCTGAAAGGCTGCTCAGCAAGGAAGAAGCCACTGCTCCAAAACCGCCATACAAATGCCAGACTACGGTTTACAACTGCACATGGGGACAAAGATCATACCTTTTGGAGAAATGTCCTGTGGTCTGATGAACCAAAAAGTAGAACTGTTTGGCCATAATGACCATCATTATGTTTGGAGGAAAAAGGGTGAGGCTTGCAAGCCAAAGAACACCATCCCAACAGTGAAGCACGGGGGTGGCAGCATCATGTTGTGGGGGTGCTTTGCTGCAAGAGGGACTGAGGAAGGAAAATTATGTGGATATATTGAAGCAACATCTCAAGACATCAGTCAGGAAGTTAAAGATTGGTCGCAAATAGGTTGTCGAAATGGACAATGACCCATAGCATACTTCCAAAGTTTAAGGCTTAAGGACAAGAAAGTCAAGGTATTGGAGTGGCCATCACAAAGTCCTGACCTCAATCCTATATAAAATTTGTGGGCAGAACTGAAAAAGCGTGTGCGAGCAAGGAGGCCTACAAACCTGACTCAGTTACACCTGCTCTGTCAGGACGAATGGGCCAAAATTCACCCAACTTATTGTGGGAAGCTTGTGGAAGGCTACCTAAAACGTTGACCCAAGTTTAACAATTTAAAGGCAATGCTACCAAATACTAATTGAATGCATGTAAACTTCTGACCAACTGGGAATGTGATGAAAGAAATAAAAGCTGAATAAATAATTCTCTCTACTATTATTCTGACATTTCACATTCTGAAAACAAAGCGTTGATCCTAACTGACCTAAAACAGGGATTGTTTACTAGGATTAAATGTCAAGAATTGTGAAAAACTGAGGATGTAAACTTCCGACATCAACTGTATGTGGATTGTGTAAATTCTGCGTCTATATATCTTGTTTCGTACTACCTATTTCTTCAAGCTTAACGCAGTCCATGCCTAAGCACTGGCTAGTCTCTAAACATTTACCCACCCTTGGAGTCAAACAAGTATGACTGGTTGACTCCTCACAGGAACAGCCTCACAGCTGTCTGAGAGAGACTAACATAGAGGCTTCCTCAGGGAGAACACGGAAGGCTGTGTGTGTGTGTGTGTATGTTGTTTTTTTACGTGTGTGTGTGTTGGGGGGGGGAGGTACAACAGAGGAAAGCTGTGGTACATTGAGTTATATAAGCCTTCTGCCTATAGGGGCTTGGGTCCAGTCAGTCCCTCTTAAATAGTACATGTCTTATGGCATGGAGATGACATTCAGCCAACGAAAGAGCGGGGGCGAGGAGTGCAAGGTAGGAATGACTGGGAATGGAGTGCAAGGGAGGAGTGACTGGGAATGAAGAGTATGGGAGGAGTGACTGGGAATGGAGAGCAAGGGAGGAGTGACTGGGAATGGAGAGCAAGGGAGGAGTGACTGGGAATGGAGAGCAAGGGAGGAATGACTGGGAATGGAGAGCAAGGGAGGAATGACTGGGAATGGAGTGCAAGGGAGGAGTGACTGGGAATGAAGAGCATGGGAGGAGTGACTGGGAATGGAGAGCAAGGGAGGAGTGACTGGGAATGGAGAGCAAGGGAGGATTGACTGGGAATGGAGTGCAAGGGAGGAGTGACTGGGAATGAAGAGCATGGGAGGAGTGACTGGAATGGAGAGCAAGGGAGGAGTGACTGGGAATGGAGAGCAAGGGAGGAAAGACTGGGAATGGAGTGCAAGGGAGGAATGACTGGGAATGGAGAGCAAGGGAGGAGTGACTGGGAATGGAGAGCAAGGGAGGAATGACTGGGAATGGAGTGCAAGGGAGGAGTGACTGGGAATGAAGAGCATGGGAGGGGTGACTGGGAATGGAGAGCAAGGGAGGAGTGACTGGGAATGGAGAGCAAGGGAGGAATAACTGGGAATGGAGTGCAAGGGATGAGTGACTGGGAATGGAGAGCAAGGGAGGAGTGACTGGGAATGGAGTGCAAGGGAGGAGTGACTGGGAATGAAGAGCATGGGAGGAGTGACTGGGAATGGAGTGCATGGGAGGAGTGACTGGGAATGAAGAGCAAGGGAGGAGTGACTGGGAATGAAGAGCATGGGAGGAGTGACTGGGAATGGAGAGCAAGGGAGGAGTGACTGGGAATGGAGAGCTAGGGAGGAGTGACTGGGAATGGAGAGCTAGGGAGGAGTGACTGGGAATGGAGAGCTAGGGAGGAGTGACTGGGAATGGAGTGCAAGGGAGGAGTTTGATATATCTGCCTGTTTACACAGATAACCATAGTGGTGATATATTCCTGCCTGGTTACATGGACAACCATAGTGGTGAGATACAGTATACCTGCCTGGAAACTCATTGAATGCAAGAAATCAAACGGGTTGCTTGTGTAGTGGAGGTTAGTGAGTCATAGAGCTAGCTTAGCCCTGCTCAGTGACATCGCCTTCCCTGAGACCAAAACACAAATAGAACACCTGTTCTGATGGTGTGTGTCTCAGTGCATACTGTAGATGTTTGGTCTACATGGATACATAGCTGTATGCTTGAGGGTTTATTTAGCAGGGTTGGGGATAATTCCATTTAAATTCCAGTCAATTCTAGAAAGTAAACCAATTTCCTGTTCAAAATGTTCCTCATTGAAAAGTATTGAAGAGATCTTTCTGAATTGACTGGCTTGGATGTCAGTTTATGTGTGTATGAGGCAAACTCCATCTGTCTCTCCTAGTCACCCGTCAGAGTGGAGTCCCCAAGGTCCTGCTGTCTGAATCATCCGCTGGACTGGTTAGCAGGGGGAACTCTCTCTGACCCTGACCAGCGTCAGGACACCAAGCTGGGCATTAACTCCCCGGGGAGGTGGGGACACGAAGGGGGACAGACTACCAGGGCATTACTCAGGACAGCAAGAAGAGAGAGTGGACTGGAACACACAGCAATACACAGGGGATAGAGTGGACTGGAACACAGCTAAAGACAGGGGAGAGAGTGGAATGGAACACAGATATAGACAGGGGAGAGAGTGGCCTGGAACACAGATATAGACAGGGAGAGAGTGAACTGGAATACAGGTATAGACAGGGGAAAGAGTGGACTGGAACCCAGGTATAGACAGGGGAGAGAGTGGACTGGAACACAGATATAGACAGAGGAGAGAGTGGACTGGAGCACAGATATAGACAGGGGAGAGAGTGGCCTGGAACACAGATATAGACAGGGAGAGAGTGGACAGGAGCACAGATATAGACAGGGGAGAGAGTGGACTGGAACACAGATATAGACAGGGGAGAGAGTGGACTGGAACACAGATATAGACAGGGGAGAGAGTGGACTGGAGCACAGATATAGACAGGGGAGAGAGTGGACTGGAACACAGATATAGACAGGGGAGAGAGTGGACTGGAGCACATATATAGACAGGGCAGAGAGTGGCCTGGAACACAGATATAGACAGTGGAGAGAGTGGACTGGAGCACAGATATAGACAGGGGAGAGAGTGGACTGGAACACAGATATCGACAGGGAGAGAGTGGACTGGAGCACAGATATAGACAGGGGAGAGAGTGGACTGGAACACAGCTATAGACAGGGAGAGAGTGGACTGGAACACAGCTTTAGACATGGGAGAGAGTGGACTGGAGCACAGATATAGACAGGGGAGAGAGTGGACTGGAACACAGATATAGACAGGGGAGAGAGTGGCCTGGAACACAGATATAGACAGGGAGAGAGTGGACTGGAACACAGGTATAGACAGGGGAGAGAGTGGACTGGAACCCAGCTATAGACAGGGGAGAGAGTGGACTGGAACACAGATATAGACAGGGAGGGAGTGGACTGGAACACAGCTATAGTCATGGGAGAGAGTGGACTGGAGCACAGATATAGACAGGGAGAGAGTGGCCTGGAACACAGATATAGACAGGGTAGAGAGTGGCCTGGAACACAGATATAGACAGTGGAGAGAGTGGACTGGAGCACAGATATAGACAGGGGAGAGAGTGGACTGGAACACAGATATCGACAGGGAGAGAGTGGACTGGAGCACAGATATAGACAGGGGAGAGAGTGGACAGGAACACAGCTATAGACAGGGAGAGAGTGGACTGGAACACAGATATAGACAGGGGAGAATGTGGACTGGAACACAGATATAGACAGGGAGAGAGTGGACTGGAACACAGATATAGACAGGGAGAGAGTGGACAGGAGCACAGATATAGACAGGGGAGAGAGTGGACTGGAACACAGATATAGACAGGGAGAGAGTGGACTGGAACACAGATATAGACAGGGGAGAGAGTGGATTGGAACACAGATATAGACAGGGAGAGAGTGGACTGGAACACAGCTAAAGACAGGGGAGAGAGTGGACTGGAACACAGCTATAGACATGGAGAGAGTGGACTGGAACACAGATATAGACAGGGGAGAGAGTGGACTGGAACGCAGCTATAGACAGGGGAGAGAGTGGACTGGAACACAGATATAGACAGGGAGAGAGTGGACTGGAACACAGCTATAGACAGGGAGAGACAGGACTGGAACACAGATATAGACAGGGAGAGAGTGGACTGGAGCACAGATATAGACAGGGGAGAGAGTGGACTGGAGCACAGATATAGACAGGGGAGAGAGTGGACTGGAACACAGATATAGACAGGGGAGAGAATGGTCTGGAACACAGATATAGACAGGGAGAGAGTGGGCTGGAACACAGATATAAACAGGGAGAGAGTGGGCTGGAACACAGATATAGACAGGGGAGAGAGTGGACTGGAACACAGATATAGACAGGGGGGAGAGTGGACTGGAGCACAGATATAGACAGGGGAGAGAGTGGACTGGAACACAGATATAGACAGGGAGAGAGTGGCCTGGAACACAGATATAGACAGGGAGAGAGTGGACTGGAACACAGATATAGACAGGGGAGAGCGTGGACTGGAGCACAGATATAGACAGGGGAGAGAGTGGACTGTAGCACAGATATAGACAGGGGAGAGAGTGGACTGGAACACATATATAGACAGGGAGAGAGTGGACTGGAGCACATATATAGACAGGGGGGAGAGTGGACTGGAGCACAGATATAGACAGGGGAGAGAGTGGACTGGAACACAGATATAGACAGGGAGAGAGTGGCCTGGAACACAGATATAGACAGGGAGAGAGTGGACTGGAACACAGATATAGACAGGGGAGAGCGTGGACTGGAGCACAGATATAGACAGGGGAGAGAGTGGACTGGAACACAGGTATAGACAGGGGAGAGAGTGGACTGGAACCCAGCTATAGACAGGGTAGATAGTGGACTGGAACACAGATATAGACAGGGAGAGAGTGGACTGGAACACAGCTATAGACATGGGAGAGAGTGGACTGGAGCACAGATATAGACAGGGAGAGAGTGGCCTGGAACACAGATATAGACAGGGGAGAGAGTGGACTGGAACACAGATATAGACAGGGGAGAGAGTGGACTGGAGCACAGATATAGACAGGGGAGAGAGTGGACTGGAGCACAGATATAGACAGGGGAGAGAGTGGACTGGAGCACAGATATAGACAGGGGAGAGAGTGGACTGGAACACATATATAGACAGGGAGAGAGTGGACTGGAGCACAGATATAGACAGGGGAGAGAGTGGACTGGAACACAGATATCGACAGGGAGAGAGTGGACTGGAGCACAGATATAGACAGGGGAGAGAGTGGACTGGAACACAGATATAGACAGGGAGAGAGTGGCCTGGAACACAGATATAGACAGGGGAGAGAGTGGACTGGAACACAGATATAGACAGGGGAGAGAGTGGACTGGAGCACAGATATAGACAGGGGAGAGAGTGGACTGGAACACAGATATAGACAGGGGAGAGAGTGGACTGGAGCACAGATATAGACAGGGGAGAGAGTGGACTGGAGCACAGATATAGACAGGGGAGAGAGTGGACTGGAGCACAGATATAGACAGGGGAGAGAGTGGACTGGAACACATATATAGACAGGGAGAGAGTGGACTGGAGCACAGATATAGACAGGGGAGAGAGTGGACTGGAACACAGATATCGACAGGGAGAGAGTGGACTGGAGCACAGATATAGACAGGGGAGAGAGTGGACTGGAACACAGCTATAGACAGGGAGAGAGTGGACTGGAACACAGATATAGACAGGGGAGAATGTGGACTGGAACACAGATATAGACAGGGAGAGAGTGGACTGGAACACAGATATAGACAGGGAGAGAGTGGACAGGAGCACAGATATAGACAGGGGAGAGAGTGGACTGGAACACAGATATAGACAGGGAGAGAGTGGACTGGAACACAGATATAGACAGGGAGAGAGTGGACTGGAACACAGCTAAAGACAGGGGAGAGAGTGGACTGGAACACAGCTATAGACATGGAGAGAGTGGACTGGAACACAGATATAGACAGGGGAGAGAGTGGACTGGAACACAGCTATAGACAGGGGAGAGAGTGGACTGGAACACATATATAGACAGGGAGAGAGTGGACTGGAACACAGCTATAGACAGGGAGAGACAGGACTGGAACACAGATATAGACAGGGAGAGAGTGGACTGGAACACAGATATAGACAGGGGAGAGCGTGGACTGGAGCACAGATATAGACAGGGGAGAGAGTGGACTGGAACACAGGTATAGACAGGGGAGAGAGTGGACTGGAACCCAGCTATAGACAGGGTAGATAGTGGACTGGAACACAGATATAGACAGGGAGAGAGTGGACTGGAACACAGCTATAGACATGGGAGAGAGTGGACTGGAGCACAGATATAGACAGGGAGAGAGTGGCCTGGAACACAGATATAGACAGGGGAGAGAGTGGACTGGAACACAGATATAGACAGGGGAGAGAGTGGACTGGAGCACAGATATAGACAGGGGAGAGAGTGGACTGGAGCACAGATATAGACAGGGGAGAGAGTGGACTGGAGCACAGATATAGACAGGGGAGAGAGTGGACTGGAACACAGATATCGACAGGGAGAGAGTGGACTGGAGCACAGATATAGACAGGGGAGAGAGTGGACTGGAACACAGCTATAGACAGGGAGAGAGTGGACTGGAACACAGATATAGACAGGGGAGAGAGTGGACTGGAACACAGATATAGACAGGGAGAGAGTGGACTGGAACACAGATATAGACAGGGAGAGAGTGGACAGGAGCACAGATATAGACAGGGGAGAGAGTGGACTGGAACACAGATATAGACAGGGAGAGAGTGGACTGGAACACAGATATAGACAGGGAGAGAGTGGACTGGAACACAGCTAAAGACAGGGGAGAGAGTGGACTGGAACACAGCTATAGACATGGAGAGAGTGGACTGGAACACAGATATAGACAGGGGAGAGAGTGGACTGGAACACAGCTATAGACAGGGGAGAGAGTGGACTGGAACACAGATATAGACAGGGGAGAGAGTGGACTGGAACACAGATATAGACAGGGAGAGAGTGGACTGGAACACAGATATAGACAGGGAGAGAGTGGACTGGAACACAGCTAAAGACAGGGGAGAGAGTGGACTGGAACACAGCTATAGACATGGAGAGAGTGGACTGGAACACAGATATAGACAGGTGAGAGAGTGGACTGGAACACAGCTATAGACAGGGGAGAGAGTGGACTGGAACACAGATATAGACAGGGAGAGAGTGGACTGGAACACAGCTATAGACAAGGAGAGACAGGACTGGAACACAGATATAGACAGGGAGAGAGTGGGCTGGAACACAGATATAGACAGGGGAGAGAGTGGACTGGAACACAGATATAGACAGGGGGGAGAGTGGACTGGAGCACAGATATAGACAGGGGAGAGAGTGGACTGGAACACAGATATAGACAGGGAGAGAGTGGCCTGGAACACAGATATAGACAGGGAGAGAGTGGACTGGAACACAGATATAGACAGGGGAGAGCGTGGACTGGAGCACAGATATAGACAGGGGAGAGAGTGGACTGTAGCACAGATATAGACAGGGGAGAGAGTGGACTGGAACACATATATAGACAGGGAGAGAGTGGACTGGAGCACATATATAGACAGGGTAGAGAGTGGCCTGGAACACAGATATAGACAGTGGAGAGAGTGGACTGGAACACAGCTATAGACAGGGGAGAGAGTGGACTGGACCACAGATATAGACAGGGGAGAGAGTGGACTGGAACACAGCTATAGACAGGGAGAGAGTGGACTGGAACACAGATATAGACAGGGGAGAGAGTGGACTGGAACACAGCTATAGACAGGGGAGAGAGTGGACTGGAACACAGATATAGACAGGGGAGAGAGTGGACTGGAACACAGATATAGACAGGGAGAGAGTGGACTGGAACACAGATATAGACAGGGAGAGAGTGGACTGGAGCACAGATATAGACAGGGGAGAGAGTGGACTGGAGCACAGATATAGACAGGGGAGAGAGTGGACTGGAACACAGATATAGACAGGGGAGAGAGTGGTCTGGAACACAGATATAGACAGGGAGAGAGTGGGCTGGAACACAGATATAGACAGGGAGAGAGTGGGCTGGAACACAGATATAGACAGGGGAGAGAGTGGACTGGAACACAGATATAGACAGGGGGGAGAGTGGACTGGAGCACAGATATAGACAGGGAGAGAGTGGACTGGAACACAGATATAGACAGGGGAGAGAGTGGACTGGAACACAGATATAGACAGGGAGAGAGTGGACTGGAGCACAGATATAGACAGGGGAGAGAGTGGACTGGAGCACAGATATAGACAGGGGAGAGAGTGGACTGGAACACATATATAGACAGGGAGAGAGTGGACTGGAGCACATATATAGACAGGGTAGAGAGTGGCCTGGAACACAGATATAGACAGTGGAGAGAGTGGACTGGAAAACAGCTATAGACAGGGGAGAGAATGGACTGGAACACAGATATAGACAGGGGAGAGAGTGGACTGGAGCACAGCTATAGACAGGGAGAAAGTGGACTGGAACACAGATATAGACAGGGGAGAGAGTGGACTGGAACACAGCTATAGACAGGGGAGAGAGTGGACTGGAACACAGATATAGACAGGGGAGAGAGTGGACTGGAACACAGATATAGACAGGGAGAGAGTGGACTGGAACACAGATATAGACAGTGGAGAGAGTGGACTGGAACACAGCTATAGACAGGGAGAGAGTGGACTGGAACACAGATATAGACAGGGAGAGAGTGGACTGGAACACAGATATAGACAGTGGAGAGAGTGGACTGGAACTCAGCTATAGACAGGGAGAGAGTGGACTGGAACACAGATATAGACAGGGGAGAGAGTGGACTGGAACACAGATATAGACAGGGGAGAGAGTGGACTGGAACACAGATATAGACAGGGGAGATAGTGGCCTGGAACACAGATATAGACAGGGAGAGAGTGGGCTGGAACACAGATATAGACAGGGAGAGAGTGGGCTGGAACACAGATATAGACAGGGGAGAGAGTGGACTGGAACACAGATATAGACAGGGAGAGAGTGGACTGGAACACAGGTATAGACAGGGGAGAGAGTGGACTGGAACACAGATATAGACAGGGGAGAGAGTGGCCTGGAACACAGCTATAGAAAGGGAGAGAGTGGACTGGAACACAGATATAGACAGGGGAGAGAGTGGCCTGGAACACAGCTATAGAAAGGGTAATGTATCTGTTTACCAGACTCACCTGATGTGTTACCAGACTCACCTGATCTGTTTACCAGACTCACCTGATATATTTACCAGACTCACCTGATGTGTTAACAGACTCACCTGATATATTACCAGACTCACCTGATATATTTACCAAACTCACCTGATGTGTTACCAGACTCACCTGATCTGTTTACCAAACTCACCTGATGTGTTACCAGACTCACCTGATCTGTTTACCAGACTCAACTGATATATTTACCAGACTGACCTGATCTGTTTACCAGACTCACGTGATGTGTATACAAGACTCACCTGATGTGTTACCAGACTCACCTGATGTGTGTACCAGACTCACCTGATGTTTTACCAGACTCACCTGATCTGTTTACCAGACTCACCTGATGTGTTACCAGACTCACCTGATCTGTTTACCAGACTCACCTGATCTGTTTACCAGACTCACCTGATGTGTTACCAGACTCACCTGATGTGTTACCAGACTCACCTGATCTGTTTACCAGACTCACCTGATCTGTTTACCAGACTCACCTGATATGTTTACCAGACTCACCTGATCTGTTTACCAGACTCACCTGATATGTTTACCAGACTCACCTGATCTGTTTACCAGACTCACCTGATCTGTTTACCAGACTCACCTGATATGTTTACCAGACTCACCTGATCTGTTTATCAGACTCACCTGATCTTTTTCCAGACTCACCTGATGTGTATACAAGACTCACCTGATCTGTTTACCAGACTCACCTGATGTTTTACCAGACTCACCTGATATGTTTACCAGACTCACCTAATATGTTTACCAGACTCACCTGATGTGTGTACAAGACTCACCTGATCTGTTTACCAGACTCACCTGATGTTTTACCAGACTCACCTGATATGTTTACCAGACTCACCTAATATGTTTACCAGACTCACCTGATCTGTTTACCAGACTCACCTGATCTGTTTACCAGACTCACCTGATCTGTTTCCAGACTCACCTGATGTGTTACCAGACTCACCTGATGTGTGTACAAGACTCACCTGATCTGTTTACCAGACTCACCTGATGTTTTACCAGACTCACCTGATATGTTTACCAGACTCACCTAATATGTTTACCAGACTCACCTAATCTGTTTACCAGTCTCACCTGATATGTTTACCAGTCTCACCTGATATGTTTACCAGACTCACCTGATATATTTACCAGACTCACCTGATTTTTTTCCAGACTCACCTAATCTGTTTACCAGACTCACCTGATATATTTACCAGACTCACCTGATATATTTACCAGTCTCACCTGATATGTTTACCAGAAACACCTGATATATTTACCAGTCTCACCTGATATATTTACCAGACTCACCTGATGTTTTACCAGACTCACCTGATGTTTTACCAGACTCACCTAATCTATTTACCAGACTCACCTAATCTGTTTACCAGACTCACCTGATATATTTACCAGTCTCACCTGATATGTTTACCAGACTCACCTGATGTGTTACCAGACTCACCTAATCTGTTTACCAGACTAACCTGATCTGTTTACCACACTCACCTGATCTGTTTACCAGACTGACCTGATATGTTACCAGACTAACCTGATATGTTTACCAGACTCACCTGATGTGTTTACCAGACTCACCTGATGTTTTACCAAACTCACCTGATCTGTTTACCAGTCTAACCTGATATGTTACCAGACTCACCTGATCTGTTTCCAGACTCACCTGATATATTTACCAGACTAACCTGATATGTTTACCAGACTCACCTGATGTGTTTACCAGACTAACCTGATATGTTTACCAGACTAACCTGATATGTTTACCAGACTCACCTGATGTGTTACCAGACTCACCTAATCTGTTTACCAGACTAACCTGATATGTTTACCAGACTAACCTGATATGTTTACCAGACTCACCTGATGTGTTACCAGACTCACCTAATCTGTTTACCAGACTAACCTGATATGTTTACCAGACTCACCTGATGTGTTACCAGACTCACCTAATCTGTTTACCAGACTAACCTGATGTGTTACCAGACTCACCTGATCTGTTTTCAGACTCACCTGATATATTTACCAGACTAACCTGATATGTTTACCAGACTCACCTGATGTGTTTACCAGACTAACCTGATATATTTACCAGACTCATCTGATGTTTTACCAGACTCACCTGATATATTACCAGACTAACCTGATGTGTTTACCAGACTAACCTGATATATATACCAGACTCATCTGATGTTTTACCAGACTCACCTGATATATTACCAGACTAACCTGATCTGTTTTCCAGACGAACCTGATATTTTTACCAGACTCACCTGATATGTTACCAGACTCACCTGATATATTTACCAGACTCACCTGATGTGTATACAAGACTCACCTGATATATTTACCAGACTCACCTGATGTGTGTACAAGACTCACCTGATGTGTTACCAGACTCACCTGATGTGTGTACAAGACTCACCTGATGTGTTACCAGCCTCACCTGATCTGTTTACCAGACTCACCTGATCTGTTTACCACACTCACCTGATCTGTTTACCAGACTGACCTGATATGTTACCAGACTAACCTGATATGTTTACCAGACTCACCTGATGTGTTTACCAGACTCACCTGATGTTTTACCAAACTCACCTGATCTGTTTACCAGTCTAACCTGATATGTTACCAGACTCACCTGATCTGTTTCCAGACTCACCTGATATATTTACCAGACTAACCTGATATGTTTACCAGACTCACCTGATGTGTTTACCAGACTAACCTGATATGTTTACCAGACTAACCTGATATGTTTACCAGACTCACCTGATGTGTTACCAGACTCACCTAATCTGTTTACCAGACTAACCTGATATGTTTACCAGACTAACCTGATATGTTTACCAGACTCACCTGATGTGTTACCAGACTCACCTAATCTGTTTACCAGACTAACCTGATATGTTTACCAGACTCACCTGATGTGTTACCAGACTCACCTAATCTGTTTACCAGACTAACCTGATGTGTTACCAGACTCACCTGATCTGTTTTCAGACTCACCTGATATATTTACCAGACTAACCTGATATGTTTACCAGACTCACCTGATGTGTTTACCAGACTAACCTGATATATTTACCAGACTCATCTGATGTTTTACCAGACTCACCTGATATATTACCAGACTAACCTGATCTGTTTTCCAGACGAACCTGATATTTTTACCAGACTCATCTGATGTTTTACCAGACTCACCTGATATATTACCAGACTAACCTGATCTGTTTTCCAGACGAACCTGATATTTTTACCAGACTCACCTGATATGTTACCAGACTCACCTGATATATTTACCAGACTCACCTGATGTGTATACAAGACTCACCTGATATATTTACCAGACTCACCTGATGTGTATACAAGACTCACCTGATATATTTACCAGACTCACCTGATGTGTGTACAAGACTCACCTGATGTGTTACCAGCCTCACCTGATCTGTTTACCAGACTCACCTGATCTGTTTACCAGACCCACCTGATGTGTACACAACACTCACCTGATGTGTTACCAGACTCACCTGATGTGTATACAAGACTCACCTGATGTGTTACCAGAATCACCTGATCTGTTTACCAGACTCACCTGATATGTTTACCAGACTAACCTGATGCTTTACCAGACTCACCTGATGTGTGTACAAGACTCACCTGATGTGTTACCAGACTCACCTGATCTGTTTACCAGACTCACCTGACCTGTTTACCAGACCCACCTGATGTGTATACAACACTCACCTGATGTGTTACCAGACTCACCTGATGTGTATACAAGACTCACCTGATGTGTTACCAGACTCACCTGATCTGTTTACCAGACTCACCTGATATGTTACCAGAGTCACCTGATCTGTTTCCAGACCCACCTGATATGTTACCAGACTCACCTGATGTGTTTACCAGACTCACCTAATGTGTTTACCAGACTCACCTGATATATTTACCAGACTCACCTGATATGTTTACCAGACTCACTTGATGTTTTACCAGACTCACCTGATCTGTTTACCAGACTCACCTGATCTGTTTACCAGACTCACTTGATGTTTTACCAGACTCACTTGATGTTTTACCAGACTCACCTGATCTGTTTACCAGACTCACCTGATCTGTTTACCAGACTCACCTGATCTGTTTACCAGACTCACCTGATCTGTTTACCAGACTCACCTGATATGTTTACCAGACTCACTTGATGTTTTACCAGACTCACCTGATCTGTTTACCAGACTCACCTGATATGTTTACCAGACTCACTTCATGTTTTACCAGACTCACCTGATCTGTTTACCAGACTCACTTGATGTTTTACCAGACTCACCTGATATGTTTACCAGACTCACCTGATCTGTTTACCAGACTCACCTGATCTGTTTACCAGACTCACTTGATGTTTTACCAGACTCAACTGATCTGTTTACCAGACTAACTTGATGTTTTACCAGACTCACCTGATATGTTTACCAGACTCACCTGATATGTTTACCAGAATCACCTGATATGTTTACCAGACTCACCTGATCTGTTTACCAGACTCACCTGATAAGTTTACCAGACTCACTTGATGTTTTACCAGACTCACCTGATCTGTTTACCAGACTCACCTGATATGTTTACCAGACTCACTTGATGTTTTACCAGACTCACCTGATCTGTTTACCAGACTCACTTGATGTTTTACCAGACTCACCTGATATGTTTACCAGACTCACCTGATCTGTTTACCAGACTCACCTGATCTGTTTACCAGACTCACCTGATCTGTTTACCAGACTCACTTGATGTTTTACCAGACTCAACTGATCTGTTTACCAGACTAACTTGATGTTTTACCAGACTCACCTGATATGTTTACCAGACTCACCTGATCTGTTTACCAGACTCACCTGATCTGTTTACCAGACTCACCTGATATATTTACCAGACTCACTTGATGTTTTACCAGACTCACTTGATGTTTTACCAGACTCACCTGATATGTTTACCAGACTCACGTAATATGTTTACCAGACTCACTTGATGTTTTACCAGACTCACCTGATCTGTTTACCAGACTCACTTGATGTTTTACCAGACTCACCTGATATATTTACCAGACTGACCTGATATGTTTACCAGTCTCACCTGATTTGTTTACCAGACTCACCTGATATATTTACCAGTCTCACCTGATATATTTACCAGACTCACCTGATATATTTACCAGACTCACCTGATATATTTACCAGACTCACCTGATTTGTTTATCATACTCACCTGATGTGTTACCAGACTCACCTAATCTGTTTACCAGACTAACCTGATCTGTTTACCACACTCACCTGATCTGTTTAGCAGACTAACCTGATATTTTACCAGACTAACCTGATATGTTTACCAGACTCACTTGATGTGTTTACCAGACTCACCTGATGTTTTACCAAACTCACCTGATCTGTTTACCAGACTAACCTCATATGTTACCAGACTCACCTGATATGTTACCAGACTAACCTGATCTGTTTACCAGACTCACCTGATGTGTATACAAGACTCACCTGATGTGTTACCAGACTCACCTGATGTGTTACCAGACTCACCTGATGTGTTACCAGACTCACCTGATCTGTTTACCAGACTCACATGATGTGTATACAAGACTCACCTGATGTGTTACCAGACTCACCTGATGTGTTACCATACTCACCTGATGTGTTTACCAGACTCACCTGATGTGTGTACAAGACTCACCTGATGTGTTACCAGACCCACCATATGTTACCAGGCTGACCTGATCTGTTTACCAGACTCACCTGATGTGTTTACCAGACTCACCTGATGTGTTACCAGACTCACCTGATCTGTTTACCAGACTGACCTGATCTGTTTACCAGACTCACCTGATGTGTATACAAGACTCACCTGATGTGTTACCAGACTCACCTGATGTGTGTACAAGACTCACCTGATGTGTTACCAGACTGACCTGATCTGTTTACCAGACTCACCTGATCTGTTTACCAGACTCACCTGATGTGTTACCAGACTCACCTGATGTGTTACCAGACTCACCTGATCTGTTTACCAGACTCACCTGATCTGTTTACCAGACTCACCTGATGTGTATACAACACTCACCTGATGTGTTACCAGACTCACCTAATGTGTTACCAGACTCACCTAATGTGTATACAAGACTCACCTGATGTGTTACCAGACTCACCTGATCTGTTTACCAGACTCACCTGATCTGTTTACCAGACTCACCTGATCTGTTTACCAGACTCACCTGATCTGTTTCCAGACTCACCTGATGTGTTACCAGACTCACCTGATCTGTTTACCAGACTCACCTGATCTGTTTACCAGACTCACCTGATCTGTTTACCAGACTCACCTGATCTGTTTCCAGACTCACCTGATGTGTTACCAGACTCACCTGATGTGTGTACAAGACTCACCTGATCTGTTTACCAGACTCACTTGATGTTTTACCAGACTCACCTGATATGTTTACCAGACTCACCTAATATGTTTACCAGACTCACCTAATCTGTTTACCAGTCTCACCTGATATGTTTACCAGTCTCACCTGATATATTTACCAGTCTCACCTGATATGTTTACCAGTCTCACCTGATCTGTTTACCAGACTCACCTGATATATTTACCAGACTCACCTGATTTTTTCCAGTCTCACCTGATATGTTTACCAGACTCACCTGATATATTTACCAGTCTCACCTGATATATTTACCAGTCTCACCTGATATGTTTACCAGACTCACCTGATATATTTACCAGTCTCACCTGATATATTTACCAGACTCACCTGATGTGTTACCAGACTCACCTGATGTGTTACCAGACTCACCTGATGTGTTACCAGACTCACCTGATATGTTTACCAGACCCACCTGATGTGTTACCAGACTCACCTGATGTGTTACCAGACTCACCTGATATATTTACCAGTCTCACCTGATATATTTACCAGACTCACCTGATGTGTTACCAGTCTCACCTGATCTGTTTATCATACTCACCTGATATATTTACCAGACTCACCTGATGTGTTACCAGACTAACCTGATCTGTTTACCACACTCACCTGATCTGTTTACCAGACTAACCTGATATGTTACCAGACTAACCTGATATGTTTACCAGACTCACCTGATGTGTTTACCAGACTCACCTGATGTTTTACCAAACTCACCTGATCTGTTTACCAGACTAACCTGATATGTTACCAGACTCACCTGATATATTACCAGACTAACCTGATATGTTTACCAGACTAACCTGATATGTTACCAGACTGACCTGATCTGTTTCCAGACCCACCTGATATATTTACCAGACTCACCTGATCTGTTTCCAGACCCACCTGATATGTTACCAGACTCACCTGATGTGTTTACCAGACTCACCTAATGTGTTTACCAGACTCACCTGATATATTTACCAGACTCACCTGATATATTTACCAAACTCACCTGATGTGTTACCAGACTCACCTGATCTGTTTACCAGACTCACCTAATCTGTTTACCAGACTCACCTAATCTGTTTACCAGACTCACTTGATGTTTTACCAGACTCACCTGATCTGTTTACCAGACTCACCTGATCTGTTTACCAGACTCACCTGATCTGTTTACCAGACTCACTTGATGTTTTACCAGACTCACCTGATATGTTTACCAGACTCACCTGATCTGTTTACCAGACTCACCTGATATGTTTTACCAGACTCACCTGATATGTTTACCAGAATCACCTGATATGTTTACCAGACTCACCTGATCTGTTTACCAGACTCACCTGATAAGTTTACCAGACTCACTTGATGTTTTACCAGACTCACCTGATCTGTTTACCAGACTCACCTGATATGTTTACCAGACTCACTTGATGTTTTACCAGACTCACCTGATCTGTTTACCAGACTCACTTGATGTTTTACCAGACTCACCTGATATGTTTACCAGACTCACCTGATCTGTTTACCAGACTCACCTGATCTGTTTACCAGACTCACCTGATCTGTTTACCAGACTCACTTGATGTTTTACCAGACTCAACTGATCTGTTTACCAGACTAACTTGATGTTTTACCAGACTCACCTGATATGTTTACCAGACTCACCTGATCTGTTTACCAGACTCACCTGATCTGTTTACCAGACTCACCTGATATATTTACCAGACTCACTTGATGTTTTACCAGACTCACTTGATGTTTTACCAGACTCACCTGATATGTTTACCAGACTCACGTAATATGTTTACCAGACTCACTTGATGTTTTACCAGACTCACCTGATCTGTTTACCAGACTCACTTGATGTTTTACCAGACTCACCTGATATATTTACCAGACTCACCTGATATATTTACCAGTCTCACCTGATATATTTACCAGACTCACCTGATATATTTACCAGACTCACCTGATATATTTACCAGACTCACCTGATGTTTTACCAGACTCACCTGATGTTTTACCAGTCTCACCTGATCTGTTTATCATACTCACCTGATGTGTTACCAGACTCACCTAATCTGTTTACCAGACTAACCTGATCTGTTTACCACACTCACCTGATCTGTTTAGCAGACTAACCTGATATTTTACCAGACTAACCTGATATGTTTACCAGACTCACTTGATGTGTTTACCAGACTCACCTGATGTTTTACCAAACTCACCTGATCTGTTTACCAGACTAACCTCATATGTTACCAGACTCACCTGATATGTTACCAGACTAACCTGATCTGTTTACCAGACTCACCTGATGTGTATACAAGACTCACCTGATGTGTTACCAGACTCACCTGATGTGTTACCAGACTCACCTGATGTGTTACCAGACTCACCTGATCTGTTTACCAGACTCACATGATGTGTATACAAGACTCACCTGATGTGTTACCAGACTCACCTGATGTGTTACCATACTCACCTGATGTGTTTACCAGACTCACCTGATGTGTGTACAAGACTCACCTGATGTGTTACCAGACCCACCATATGTTACCAGACTCACCTGATCTGTTTACCAGACTCACCTGATGTGTTTACCAGACTCACCTGATGTGTTACCAGACTCACCTGATCTGTTTACCAGACTGACCTGATCTGTTTACCAGACTCACCTGATGTGTATACAAGACTCACCTGATGTGTTACCAGACTCACCTGATGTGTGTACAAGACTCACCTGATGTGTTACCAGACTGACCTGATCTGTTTACCAGACTCACCTGATCTGTTTACCAGACTCACCTGATGTGTTACCAGACTCACCTGATCTGTTTACCAGACTCACCTGATCTGTTTACCAGACTCACCTGATCTGTTTACCAGACTCACCTGATGTGTATACAACACTCACCTGATGTGTTACCAGACTCACCTAATGTGTATACAAGACTCACCTGATGTGTTACCAGACTCACCTGATCTGTTTACCAGACTCACCTGATCTGTTTACCAGACTCACCTGATCTGTTTACCAGACTCACCTGATCTGTTTCCAGACTCACCTGATGTGTTACCAGACTCACCTGATCTGTTTACCAGACTCACCTGATCTGTTTACCAGACTCACCTGATCTGTTTACCAGACTCACCTGATCTGTTTCCAGACTCACCTGATGTGTTACCAGACTCACCTGATGTGTGTACAAGACTCACCTGATCTGTTTACCAGACTCACTTGATGTTTTACCAGACTCACCTGATATGTTTACCAGACTCACCTAATATGTTTACCAGACTCACCTAATCTGTTTACCAGTCTCACCTGATATGTTTACCAGTCTCACCTGATATATTTACCAGTCTCACCTGATATGTTTACCAGTCTCACCTGATATGTTTACCAGACTCACCTGATATATTTACCAGACTCACCTGATTTTTTTCCAGACTCACCTAATCTGTTTACCAGACTCACCTGATATATTTACCAGTCTCACCTGATATGTTTACCAGACTCACCTGATATATTTACCAGACTCACCTGATATATTTACCAGTCTCACCTGATATATTTACCAGACTCACCTGATGTGTTACCAGACTCACCTGATGTGTTACCAGACTCACCTGATGTGTTACCAGACTCACCTGATATGTTTACCAGACCCACCTGATGTGTTACCAGACTCACCTGATGTGTTACCAGACTCACCTGATATATTTACCAGTCTCACCTGATATATTTACCAGACTCACCTGATGTGTTACCAGTCTCACCTGATCTGTTTATCATACTCACCTGATATATTTACCAGACTCACCTGATGTGTTACCAGACTAACCTGATCTGTTTACCAGACTCACCTGATGTGTTACCAGACTCACCTAATCTGTTTACCAGACTAACCTGATATGTTTACCAGACTCACCTGATGTGTTTACCAGACTCACCTGATGTTTTACCAAACTCACCTGATCTGTTTACCAGACTAACCTGATATGTTACCAGACTCACCTGATATATTACCAGACTAACCTGATATGTTTACCAGACTAACCTGATATGTTACCAGACTGACCTGATCTGTTTCCAGACCCACCTGATATATTTACCAGACTCACCTGATCTGTTTCCAGACCCACCTGATATGTTACCAGACTCACCTGATGTGTTTACCAGACTCACCTAATGTGTTTACCAGACTCACCTGATATATTTACCAGACTCACCTGATATATTTACCAGACTCATCTGATGTTTTACCAGACTCACCTGATGTGTTACCAGACTCACCTAATCTGTTTACCAGACTCACCTGATCTGTTTACCAGACTCACCTGATCTGTTTACCAGACTCACCTGATCTGTTTACCAGACTAACCTGATATATTACCAGACTCACCTGATCTGTTTCCAGACCCACCTGATATGTTACCAGACTCACCTGATGTGTTTACCAGACTCACCTAATGTATTTACCAGACTCACCTGATATATTTACCAGACTCACCTGATATATTTACTAGACTCACCTGTTATATTTACCAGACTCATCTGATGTTTTACAAGACTCACCTGATGTTTTTACCAGACGTTGGAAGTGGCGTTGAAAGAGTATCCAACCGTACAAAACTCTGAGTCACATGTTTCTTAATCACACTCTGCAGGAGATGTGATGCTATTATCACAGCAAACTACCCTTCTGGCGATATGGCCTCCTGTATAGAGGGATCTGTAGCTAGTCCTTCTGGCGATATGGCCTCCTGTATACAGGGATCTGTAGCTAGTCCTTCTGGCGATATGGCCTCCTGTATATAGGGATCTGTAGCTAGTCCTTCTGGCGATGTGGCCTCCTGTATACATGGATCTGTAGCTAGTCCTTCTGGCGATGTGGCCTCCTGTATACAGGGATCTGTAGCTAGTCCTTCTGGCGATGTGGCCTCCTGTATATAGGGATCTGTAGCTAGTCCTTCTGGCGATATGGCCTCCTGTATACAGGGATCTGTAGCTAGTCCTTCTGGCGATGTGGCCTCCTGTATACAGGGATCAGTTGCTATTCTTTCAAGTGTTATGCCTTCTGTGACAAACTCATTACTGAAAGTTGACAATAGTGTCTGAAATGACAACAATATCTCTGCTACTTTCACCATGAACGTTCAATTAAATCCTCAGTCTCTGGGCATGATACTCCTCTATCATTACATTTAACCCATAACACACTATACTCCTAATGCATTTTCTACATTTACAAACATACTAACACATTCTCAAATCAGTTAATCAATATACCTCATTCCCTCCTCTGGAACAATGAACACCTTCATGTTCCACCAAACCTAAAAACATATTGATTTGAAAAGAAAAGAGAAACCAAGTACATGTTTAATAACTTTGCACCACTCATTGATGCGATGTAACATAAAAACTCTGAATACAGGGTAAAACAAAACAAACCTAAGCTGTCATCCAGTGATTCCCCCAAACAAATTACCTCTCTTCACGATGACACTTAGAGATACGTTTCTGGAAACTCTCTCGGCCACATAAATGTTAGCAGCGCACCAGCCCGTCATCGTGCTTTAGCCATTCTTTCTCTCAGTATCCCAATCACAACGAAAACATTTTATAACTTATCCAACCCGAATTTAGATTGACTGATCTCAGTGCTTACTTTGAGACTAAGGCTCAAATTCCAGTCTATCAACTCCGCACACATCACCCCTGTTAGAACACACATTTATAAACAACCTTTTATTGCCGGTCATAACTCTTCTCAGTACAGCCCCTCCTTTGTCCCTGTTTTCCTGTCATGAGTGACCTGGTAAAGAAAGATCAGTATCTCAATGCATTTTCAGTTTAAAAAGTTAGCAGGGCAACATAATGTTACCACTGAAAACATTTTCTAAATTAGTCAATACTGCCTTATTCTACTGGCGACCTCTAGGATGGTTACCAGATCATGAAGATAGCAATACATATATCACAGTTCATTTGAAGTTACTGTCATACCTAATTAAGATATATGTTCCTTTCTATATGCAGCCTGAACACAGTACCACTGTATAAGTACCCCAAAAACCAGGACCACAGGGAACTGGTAATTTACCCCTTTCAAACACGTGATAAAAAAACATGTTAAATCAAAAATAAACAATTTAGAATTACAACTCTTTATAACTCCCTACAGAAATAATATTCATCTCCTACAGTAATGGTACAATTTGGATAGAGAATGGTGTTTCTCATTAATTTTATGCTGAAAACCCCCTTCTATTTAATTCCTAATGAAGTTGATCATTCTTCATTAGGAATTTATAATATTCAGGGCTTTCGTCACCATTAAAATGTTTCCTCTCACTTTCTTTCCCTGTCCTTCGGAACAAATGTAAATACCTCTTCAAAACATTTCATCCTCCTGCATTCCCATTTTAACTGAATTGAAAAGACTCCTTCCAATAAATCCCACAACACGGCGATAGTGTCTCTCCACCGAGTCTAACGATTCACTGGTCTCCTTTTCCCCATGATTCTCCATAACCATCATACCATATCAAAAAATGTAAAGTTCATTTTAGGTTTGGTACCCCAATGCTTATTCCTCGCTAATTCATCGTGACCCCTCCACCCTTTTGTCCATTCTAGAATCCCATTCCAGAATAAGACAACATCAAATGTAAATGTATTTAAAAATATAACACATAAACTGTCTAATGATTTAGACAAACCCTAAGGCCTTCTGCATTTGCAATGAGTGTTCGGTTATATAATTTAAATGTGTTACTTTAGAATCCATTCCCCTGGCGTTTCGCCTAGAATCCTCAACCCAAAATACTTTTTCCTGTGGCAAATTTAGCCAATGTCTCATCGTAAGGAATCCGCAATATATACTGTACATGTGGTTCCATAACACTTTCTCCATAACACTTTCTCACCAAGGCACTTTCTCTCACTTAGTCTTTTCGGCTGCTTTACGATTACCTATGCCGATTTTATCTGTACGACTTGTATGAGCTTCACATTTCACCACTGCTCATTTACTGCTAATTTACTGGTTAACTGACATTATTCTAATAATACATCTACCTCCAGACCATTTTATTGGTGTTCCTGTCGCTGCGAACATGCCCCGTGGTGACCACAATGTACCGAAATGATGAATTACTCCAAATGCATACCACACACAGCGTACCCCGTTACTCTATTCCCTTCTGTGTTCACGTAACTAGAGCCATCTGTATACTATACTTTTCCTGATTCCAATGCTGTCTCTTGCAAATCAGGCCTAGGTTTTGGAGTAATCTGATCTGGGTCACATGTATGCGATTCACACTCCCCATGCGACGGCATTAACAACGCAGGATTCAAAGCACCAATCTTATGAAATTGTAGATTTTCCCCATTTTACGTTAACTCCCAGTTTGTCCATCTTGCACTAGTAACATGTTGTGCTTTGTCATACGTGCTTTATGACCCTGTTCCGCCAAAATTTCTACCAATGTGGTGCGGTCTCGCAAATGAGTTTCTTCGTCTTTTGACGCTAATAACAAATCCTCCACCAACACAGAACCTACCATTGACACCCTTTTAACGATTGTTTCAATGCTAAATGATACCACGTGGGACTATTTGTAAATCCCATCGGTACTCTAATAAAAGTTAGGTAAAACGTGATCTAATACGTCACATAGAAACCGTAATCTCTATGAACCACTTATCGATCGAACAGAATTATACACCGCTATGTGAAAGTTCTATTCTTGCTAACCTCAAAATGAGTAGTTGTTGATTTTTGAAAAAGATGCAAACTCTTATATAGCTGCATTTCCTGCTAATGCACTAGGTTCCAGTATCTCCTTACAGTCATTCTTCCAATGCCCGATAGTCCCATATCTAAAACAGGGACCTATCTCCTTACGTTTTGATGTTTTATTCACTACGGTTCTTAGTTTTAACCTGGCCATTGAAACCATAGTTAGTGATTTTTCTCTATGGCCCTCCTTGCCCGTCTGCGAGGTGAGCGGAATCATATTCCACTCTCAAAACATCGTCTCGAATTAAATCTACTACCGACCGCAATTACCGTTTTGATCGCATGGTTCAACCCCGTCATCAAAGCAGAAGCGCAAATTTTATCAATACACTCCCGTTCCCAGGACTTCTGTAGTACAGTACTGGTGTTACTCTTTATGGGTTTATCGTTATGCATTTTCTGTTGATAGAATGCTGACATCAAAACACTGGTATTTGGAGCTTTTGATTCTGGTTTTGTCTTTGTGCCAAGTCATAATTGCCTCGATGAATTATTTATTTGATTTGAATTCACCGTCAGCAGGAAAATGTTGTCCAATTTTATCTAAATTGCTCAATTTTTCCCATATTCCAGCCAAATTGGTAGAATGCTTGTGCGTTTCTTTTAGCGACTCCAAGGCTTTATTAAATTCCACTATCTCTATATTACAGGGAGAAACGGGTCCGTTTGTCGCCCTATCAATAGTTATTTTTCTTAAACATTCCCGTCGGTGTTTAGGGTATTTTAGATTTCTTTAATCCCGTCTCTAATACACACCTTCTATTATTAACTATTTTCTAAAATAGCACCACACATTTCCCCGGATAATAATTAATTGGTCACGGGCACTTAATACTTTGTATTAGAACCAATACCATAGCATCTCCGAATGTATTACTGGAGAATACGGATTTCTTAACTTCTTATGGGCAGGTGGGACGGTAGTGTTCTACCTGGCCAACATCCGGTGAAATTGCAGAGCGCGAAATTGAAACTACAGAATTATAAATATTTAACTTTCATAAAATCAGAGGTGTAATACATCAAAATAAAGCATAACGTCTTGCTAATCCAGCCGCTGTGTCAGATTTCAAAAAGGCTTTACAGCGAAAGCACACCATGCGATTATCTGAGGACAGCGCCCCGCATACAAAACCATGAAAAACATATTTCAACCAGGCAGGTGCGACATGAAAGTCAGAAATAGCGATATAAAAAATTCCTTACCTTTGATGATCTTCTTCTGTTGGCACTCCAAAAGGTCCCAGTTACATCACAAATGGTCCTTTTGTTCGATAAAGTCCTTATTTATATCCATAAAAACTCTGTTTAGCTAGGGCGCTTCAATCAATAATCCAACCGGTTTCACTCCATCAAAATGCATACAAATGAATCCCAAACGTTACTAATAAACTTTTCCAAACAAGTCAAACAACGTTTATTATTATCAAACCTTAGGTACCCTAATTTGTAAATAAACGATACAATTTAAGACGGAGAATCGTTATTGTCTTTGACGGAGAAAAATACCAAAGAACGCGCTCTCATTCACTCGCTTGGAAACACTACAGCCAAAATGGGAGCCACCTAGAAAAACTATAATTTCTGGCTCATTTTTCCAAAAACCAGCCTGAAACTCTTTCTAAAGACTGTTGACATCTAGTGGAAGCCCTAGGAACTGCAATCTGGGAGGACTTCACCTTATAATAAAAGTGACAGCCATTGAAAATAGTGGTAGGCAGAATTTCATTTTTTTTATGGTTTGTCCTCTGGGTTTCGCCTGCCATATCAGTTCTGTTACACTCACAGACATTATTTTAATTATATGCATATCCTAGCTTCTGGGCCTGAGCAACAGGCAGTTTACTTTGGACACGCTTTTCATCCGGACGTGAAAATACTGCCCCCTACCCAAGAGAGGTTAACCTGTTTGGGCTGCAGGGGCAGTATTGAGTAGCCGGATAAAAGGTGCCCATTTCAAACGGCCTCGTACTCAATTCTTGCTCGTACAATATGCATATTATTATTACTATTGGATAGAAAACACTCTCTAGTTTCTAAAACCGTTTGAATTATATCTGTGAGTAAAACAGAACTCATTTTGCAGCAAACTTCCTGACAGGAAGTGGAAAATCTGAAATCGATGCTCTCTTCTAGGGGCTGCCTATAAAGGTCCTTGATATTTATTAGAATACATGCACTTCATACGTCTTCCACTAGATGTCGACAGGCAGTGAGAGAAGAAAGTCTATAACTTGATCTGGGCTCGAATAAATGCTCTTTGTATGACGTGTCACCAGTTTCCTGTTTTCTGGAGAGCGCGTGAAGGGACCTGGTTTTGCCTTCTGTACAGCTGTCGTTATAGACGACTAATATCTCCGGCTTTGATTTTATTTGATACATGTGACAATATCATCGTAAAGTATGTTTTTTCAATATAGTTTTATTAGATTATTGACATTTTTTCGGGACGTTAGGCGTGTTGCGTTGTCTGCGTTTGTTCACGAAGGAGAGCTTAGCGCCACTTTGCTAGCTTTCCGTGCTAATTGACTGGAGAAGAGGACATTCTAAATCCAAACAACGATTGTTCTCGACAAAGGACCCCTTGTACAACTTTCTGATGAAAGATCATCAAAAGTAGGACTCATTTTATGATGTTATTTCATATATCTGTCGAACATGTTGTACTAGTAGGTTGCGGCCAGGTTTTGGGCACGCTCTCGCCATAACGTAAACTGCATATCGTAATGAAGTTATTTTTAGAATTCTAACACGGCGATTGCATTAAGAACTAGTGTATCTATCATTTCCTATACAACATGTATTTTTTAGTTATGTTTATGAATAGTTATTTGGTCAGAATATGTGAGTGCCAGAAAAATATCCGGACGTTGTGGGAAAAAGATGCTACGTTAGCACAATGTATAACCACTGATTTCATCTCTAAATATGCACATTTTCGAACAAAACATAAGTGTATGTATAACCTGATGTTATAGGACTGTCATCTGATGAAGCTTATCAAGGTTAGTCAAAAATTATATATCTTTTGCTGGTTTGTTACGATCGCTAACTTTTGCTGCTGTATTGGACTTGTTAATGTGTGAAAGTTAAATATTTCTAAAAAATATATTTTGAATTTCGCGCCCTGCACTTGAAGTGGCTGTTGTCATATTGTGCCCGGCTTCGGGCTTGCAGCCATAAGAAGTTAACCTGTCTAGCCTCAGCGTTCCGCAAGCGGAACTCCTCCCACATTCCACTGAAAATTCTAAATATATTTTTTATAAATATTTAACTTTCACACATTAAGGCTGCAAGCCCGACACCGGTACACTTATGACAACAGCCAGCTCAAAGTGCAGGGCGCGAAATTCAAAAGATATATTTTTTTAAATATTTAACTTTCACACATTAACAAGTCCAATACAGCATATGAAAGGTACACATCTTGTGAATCAAGCCAACATGTCCGATTTTTAAAATGTTTTACAGGGAAGACAAAATATGTAAATCTATTAGCTAACCACGTTAGCAAAAGACACCACTATTCTTACTCCATCAGTTTCTTACTCCATCACTAGCTATCACAAATTCGACCAAATAAAGAAATAAATAGCCACTAACCAAGAAAAAACTTCATCAGATGACAGTCTGATAACATATTTATTGTATAGCATATGTTTTGTTCGAAAAATTTGCATATTTCAGGTATAAATCATAGTTTACATTTCAGCTACAATCAGAAATTGCACCGAAAGCAGCCATAATATTTACAGACACCAACGTCAAATACCTAATTACTCATCATAAAACATTTCTGAAAAATACATAGTGTGCAGCAATTGAAAGACAGGCATCTTGTGATTCCAGACAATATTTCCGATTTATTAAATGTTTTACAGCGAAAACAAAATGTAGCGCTATATTAGCGTAGCCACAATAGCCAGAAACACTTGGGCGCCCACGACCAGTTCACATGCACGACAGATATATGAAATAACATCATAAATTGGGTCTTACTTTTGCTGATCTTTCATCAGAATGTTGAACAAGGTGTCCTTTGTCCAGATGAGTCGTTGTTTGGATTCAGAACGGCAAATGTCCATCTTCATTTAGCATGGGCACTAGCCGAGTGGCACGGATCTCTCCAACATAAACACAGTCAGAGAACGGAACACGGCAAAACTCCCGAAAAAATTTCAATAATCTGATTAAACTATATTGAAAAAACATACATTATGATGATATGGTCACATGTATCAAATAAAATCCGAGCCGGAGATAGTTGTCATCCATTACGGCAGCAAAACAGAAGGCAATCCCACTTCCAAGTCGCGCGCTTCAGAGTACCGGAAGTGGACGGTCACGTCAAAGAAATAGCTTTTATTCCACCCCAGACCAAGATAAACACAAAATGTCTTCTCTCACATCATCTTGACACCCAGAGGAAGGCGTATTGAGTGTACGTAGACTCCTACGTGTCATGAGCATGTATAGGCAGGAAGTTGAAGAGAGCATATATTTCTGACATTCTACTTCCTGGTCAGGGAAAGTGCTGCCAAATGAGTTCTGTTTCACTCAGAGAAATAATTCCAACGGTTTTAGAAACTAGAGAGTGTTTTCTATCCAATAGTAATAATACTATCCATATTGTACGAGCAAGAATTGAGTACGAGGCCGTTTGAAATGGGCACGATTTCACTGGCTACTCAATACTTTCCCTTGCAGCCATAAGAAGTTAACAAGTCCAATACAGCAAATGAAAGATACACATCTTGTGAATCCAGTCAACATGTCCGATTTTTTAAATGTTTTACAGCGAAAACAGCACGTATATTTATGTTAGCTCACCACCAAATGCAAAGAACGACAGACATTTTTCACAGCACAGGTAGCATGCACAAAGCCAACCTAACTAACCAAGAACCAACCAAACTAACCAAGAAACAACTTCATCAGATGACAGTCTTATAACATGTTACACAATAAATCTATGTTTTGTTCGAAAAATGTGCATATTTGAGGTATAAATCAGTTTTACATTGCAGCTACCATCACAGCTACCGTCAAAAATAGCACCGAAGCAGCCAGAGTAATTATAGAGACCAACGTGGAATACCTAAATACTCATCATAAAACATTTCTGAAAAATGCATCGTGTACAGAAATGAAAGACAAGCATCTTGTGAATCCAGCCAATATTTCAGATTTTTTAAGTGTTTTACAGTGAAAACACAATATAGCATTATATTAGCTTACTACAATAGCCTACACACAACCGCATTCATTCATCAAGGCACGTTAGCGATAGCAATAGGCACGTTAGCGTTAGCGAATAAACCAGCAAAAGATATCAATTTTCACTAACCTTCATAAACCTTCCTCAGATGACAGTCCTATAACATCAGGTTATACATACACTTATGTTTTGTTCGAAAATGTGCATATTTAGAGCTGAAATCAGTGGTTATCCATTATGCTAATGTAGCTTCTTTTTCCCAGAATGTGCGGATATTTCTATTAGACTCTCACCTATTCTGACCAAATAGCTATTCATAAACATTACAAAAAAATACCTGTTGTATAGGAAATGATAGTAACACTAGTTCTTAATGCAATCGCAGTGTTAGAATTCTAAAAATATCTTCATTACGACATAAGGCTTATGTTATAGCGAGGAGAGTGGCCAAAACCTGGGCGCAAAACTACTAGTACACAGTTCGACACATATATGAAATAGCATCACAAAATGGGTCCTACTTTTGGTGATCTTCCATCAGAATGTTGGACAAGGGGTCCTTTGTCCAGAACAGTCGTTGTTTGGATTTAGAACATCGTTTTTCCCTCTTGATTTAGCAAGCACACTGGCCAAGTGGCGCGAAGCTCCCCATCGTCAACAAACACAGACAACGCAACACGCCTAACGTCCCGAAAAAATTTCAATAATCTATTAAAA